>NC_082681.1:21920875-22223905 GCF_025265405.1 Mesoplodon densirostris
TTCACTGGAGCTATAATCAATGTTTAATAAAATGTGAAGAATACCTTCTAGTTTCCAGTGGAAACACTGTTGTTAAAGTTCCAACAATAAATGAAAGGGGACAGAAGAAATGATTTGAAACAATTAAAATACCACACCATACCCCCACCTCAAGAAAACGAACATTGAGGACCAGGAAATTTAAATATTTATTTTTAACCGCCCCCCCCCCCCCCCGCAAAACACTGAAGTATGCTTACCCAGAAACAGTTTACAGGACTAATAACTATAATGAATAAGCAATACAATTTTCTATCCATGGTGCAGCTGTGCTGTAAAGTTTCAAATAATCAATTTAAAAATTTGTTGCTTTTATTTTTACAAAAATATTCATTTGATACATGATATGAGCTGCAAAATTATTACCAGACCTCTACAAATTATAAACTGTAATTGAGTTTCAGTTACATAGCAGGTGAAAATTTTAACTGAACTATTACTTCAAAATACAATGTGTTAAAAGTAATTATTACAGTATAGGCACCAATGAAAAAATTTTCTTGGCATATGACACAAAAACAACTTATTCAAGTGTCTGTATTATTACAAAAAAGGAAGAGGTAATGGCCGCTTTGACTAAAAACTGTATTCTTCACTTGAAGAAAATCTTTCTTCTAATATTTGGCAATTATTCAGGTTTATTAAAATGACTTTTGTGCAAAAACCAAATTGTTCAGATCCAAACAATAAAACATTAACTATCAAAACTAATTAATATCAATAATTCTACAACTACTGAAATATAGCCCCACTTCAGAACTTAGGCAGGCATAATATATATACTGGGCTTAAAAGAAAAAGGTATTACCCATGTAACAGTACCATAAATATAACTGAAAATTAACTGTACAGTCTAACTTACCTTTGTACAGACAGAAATCATCCTGTACTATGGTTATTTTCATATGAACTAGAAAATGCTTATTTAAATACCCTTTCAAAAATGAACAAATGATGTTTATGTATTGGATAGTTATGAGGAAAAAAAATGTATAAATAGTTTATAGGACATTTTATGACCATGACAAAAATATGCTGGTGTAAATTATATTCATACCTGTTGCTCAGGTATTTATAATCACATGATAATCAGCTTCTTTTAAGCTCCCCAAATCCAAGCATATAATATGTGATTTGAGTTGATTTTAAAAATGAATCCTGACTAATTCTTCCGGTATTACCAAAAATCCATCCTTGGCTAATTAGTACTGCTTTAACTTTCCAACCATGTTAAATAAGGGTCAATTGTCTCTTCTATAAGAGAAAGTAAATACTGCACACCAAGAGGTACCTCTGTTGCTACATGTTGCCTCTAAATGTTTCAAACGCAGGGCTCTCAAATGTGATCATCATTGAGCTGCCTGGAATATCATACCCCCTTGGGAGAAGAGTCAATAGTTTTCCAGGTTTCATTTCTAAGAGCTTATTAAAAACTTCTGCTTTGGGCTTCCCTGGTGGCGCAGTGGTTGAGAATCTGCCTGCTAATGCAGGGGACACGGGTTCGAGCCCTGGTCTGGGAAGATCCCACATGCCGCGGAGCAACTAGGCCCGTGAGCCACAACTACTGAGCCTGCACGTCTGGAGCCTGTGCGCCGCAACAAGAGAGGCCATGATAGTGAGAGGCCCGCGCACCGCGATGAAGAGTGGCCCCCGCTTGCCACAACTATAGAAAGTCCTCGCACAGAAACGAAGATCCAACACAGCCAAAAAAACAAACAAACAAAAAAACCCAAAAATAAACCTTCTGCTTTAAGAACGTGTGACTTGTTTCCACCTCCCCAGCAGTAGTCATTTTTAGAATATGCTTGTGTTTAAAAAAAAAAAAAGCTTTTTGAGGCTTGATGATTACAAAAGTTGAATATTTAGGATGACTTTGAAAGACCTGTATGTTTCATAAGTGTACAGTTAACTAAAGATCAAAACATGAAAGGTATTCATCCTAGTAACTTAAGTAATAATGATACCTAAAAGCAAAACTGTATCTCAACATTTACTAGAATACAGGTAAAACTATAGTATTAAAAGTTATTCCTTACAAAATAATCTCTTTAAAATATAAAATGATAAACACCATCACAAAATAGTTGAATAGCTTCTTCCAAATCTTCAATGTCACAAAGATCCAAAAGGCACGTGGAGCTCATGAGTTAAGCAGTGTTAAGCTTGAAGTAGCTTTGGTGGGTTTCTCTGGGTCCATATGAAATAGAAGCCACTAACAAGAAGTTTCTTAGGGGGATTCATCTGCTGAACACCTATAAAATTAAGAAAAACTTAAATTGATATACAACTATGCATGTGTCTATTTTACATCTGTATGAACTCTGCAATGAAAGAATTGATTCAGCAAACAAAAATTGTATTGCGTCTCATCATGTAAACGTTAAAATATAAAGTGGTTCAAAAATCCCTTCTGGGTCTGATTTTACAACTTCCAATTGATTTGTTTGCAAATTGGAAAAGAGGGGAGGTTTCCACTAAAAACTAGGGATTTTAAGAGGGGCTTTAGCTGATGAGTATAAATAGGCTTTATCAGCCAGAAAGATCTAGGAGATTATGTGTTTTACAGGCTGTATGGTTTGTTCCAACTTGATCCCAGTGGCATCACAAATACAAAGGAATATAAAGATGCACTGAGAAGCAATATAATGGGATTAAGGCTAAGATTAGTAGTGCTTTTTATAACTTGCTTGAGCTAAGTAGTTGTGTTTGTATATGCGTACAAAAGTCTTGTTTTAAAAGGGAATTTAAAAATTAAATGTAAGAACTTTATTGAATGTGAACAAAGTGAAAGCAACAGTTCAACAGGCAGTATAGAAACTGAAATCAAACATAAGAACCTTTTAGAGTCTTCATTTGAGTTTCTCTACCGAAAATCCTTAACTTTTCTTATGGGGGCTAAACTTAATGAACTTTAGCACTGAAACAATGTGAACAGCAGTGTGATAAGAGTAGTAGCAAGAATGAAAGCATTCCTCAATGGCATTTACAAGGGTCCAAATAAGAATATGTCCCCTGACCTTTTGTCTGTACTCCTACTAACAGGGAGAAAAAAAAAACAAAAACAGGTCATTTCGTTCAGTGGAAAACTACCTTGTAATGCCCGAAGATAATAATTCCAAAAGCTAATGTTTAAGGTGGGCAACAAACAAAACAGTTTTCAAGCATATGACTATTAAGAATTGACTTTGTTAGGAATAAACGGAATGACTGAATCAAGTAGGTAATTATATTATCGCATCATAAATGAACATCCAACAGAAAATGTCAAAATAGTGTTTTAAAAATGACATTTCATGCTTACTTTTGAAATTTTTCAATTAATTTCTTCACCATTTTATCTGTGATGCCCGGACAGGCAGCTTCAGCCACAGCAATACTTTTCTCCAGTTCTTCGATGGCCTGATTCCTGCTAGCATTATTCTCATCCTGCTGTTTAAGCTGAGAAAGATCAATAGCTATAACATTTAAAATCACTATACTTCTTAAAATAGATATCCAAAGCTAATGAATCTGTACTTACTTCAGCAAATGCAGGTGTGATTATCATAGACAAACAGCTCAGAGTTTGTACAAGATCTTGCTCCTTTGAACAAATATTATAGATTATACACATGACATTAAAATAATCATTCATGTGCATTCATTGGAATCCTCCTCCCAAAAGACCCAATACAGGGTAAGTTTCCATGCTTTCTTCCCGTCACTAATTCCCATCCATCATCCAGAAGTTCTCTAACTTAGAGGATTACAACTGATATACATGATTCCACTGGGTTTAGATATCTCTAGGTAAAATGCATTTTAAAACATACCAATGGCCACTTAAATGACTTCTATGACCTTTTCTTAATTAGCTCAAAACGAATGGCAAATGAAACCTACTATGGACACAGTGAGGTAGATGAGCGTTTAGGGGTATTAAATTCTAACAATTTTTGGCCATTATACTCTCACTATATAGTTCGAAAAAGTCTACCAAGAGGAAGTGATCATCTCCATATACATACTGCCCCATTCTGCAGTTTCTTTGGATCAGGCTTCTTTCGCACGGTGGTAAAGCTCCATTCAGGATGAGTATTATTTTCCCTGCTGGTGGATTCCCTAAAGAGATTGCCAAAGATACTTCTATAAGTTCCTAAATGATACAGCTTGGTGAAAATACCTAATCAATGCAGCCAGACTCCGAACGGAGAATTGTCCCGATGTATAAAAAAATCATTTGATCTCAGTTTCAGATAGACACCACTTTTTACTGAAGAGTAGCAATGGTTCTCAACTCTAAGTGTGTACCAGAATCGCGCATGAAGGTCTCTTACTATATATAAAGCCCTGCCCCAACTCCTTCCCACTGACTAGATCAGGATCTCCTGTAGTGTGGCTTGTGATTTTTAAAAATTTTTATTATATGTTGGAGTATAGTTGATTTACATTTTTGAAAGGCTCCATGGGTGACTCTCATGGGCAGCTAAGGCCAACAACCATTAGAACAGAGTAAAAACAAGTATCCTGGTATTTTTTAGACCTTTTAAAAGTTGGGCAATTTCTCATAAATGCAACTAGTATCTAAAGAAATTTGGTGTTGCCTTTGTGTCAATTCAGCTAGCGAAGGAGTAAATTAAATTATGGACTTAGAGGCTAAAATGCTAGTATAAATGCTGCAGTTAAAAAACAGTGCAACTTTTTAGGGGGTACAAATGAGATATAAATGAATATTTCAACGTCCCGGTCTGATCACGGTTTGGTATATGGCCAAGAGTTGGGAAACGTTAGTTCTCCAGAGGGATTTTGCAGGTTGCCATCAAAGTAAGAGAAGACGTTGCTCCTTATCACTTTGGGCAAACTAGTAAAACACCTTAAATCGAATCTTGTTCCAAAATTTTGTAATATACTCAAGTATCCACTAGGGGTTAGACCGAGACCATTTAAAACTAAAGCAATTCGCTTCTAAGAAAAAAACGTGTTTCCAAATTCATTGTACTTCACAGACTGTGATTTTAAAAGATTTTCACAGTTTCTAAAGTCAGACTTTAGAATAAGGTTTATATGGTATGCTAGAGAAAGCATATTGGATCACAGTTAAAATATATGCAATATTAAAATGGGCTATCTACATAAAAATTAAATAAATGGTACATACGAATCAGAGCCCTCAGAATCAGAGTCGTCATCACTGTGCCCTTCTGCCTTCCATCTCTTAAATCGATCTATCAGTTCAGTCAGATAAGAAGTCTTCTTTGAATTTTTTACAATGAATTTATGTTTCAGAAGTTCTTTAGCTGTAGGACGCTAAGGAACAAAAAAGAAAGGATGCATGAATATTTCTAGGCTCTTTTGATTGCAAGGAGTGACAAGAAATCACTTCAGTTATGAAGCTGAAAGGTGTAAAAGTATGTCTGCAGGTATGAGGACAACTAAAATGCCATAGGACAATAGCTAATTCTATTTTTGAAGTGGCTCAAGGCAACCAAATTAAATTCACTACTTTGGTACCAATTTGCTAAAGCCCAATGGGCAAAAGGTGGCCTACCTACTAGCAACAGGCAGCAGGGCTTTCTTAAAAGCAGAGAAACACATGGCAGCACTTTGATAATTAAGTAAAAATTTAAAAACGTTTCAAAATAGTGCTTTAAAATACTTTTATTATATTTACTGTAAATTGGAAAAAAGGATGAAAACTAGCAAGGCTGTAACTTTGTTATTATCTGCACATATCATATGACCCCCTTCTTCATCACACATTAATTCATATTGCAACTAAATACAAACACCAGGTGCTGTGGGGGATATTTTCCCCCCTAGTATTTTATTAATATGAGAATATTCATTAGCAACTTAAAAATTGTCACATCAAATTCAGTTCTTGTATATTTCTAGTTTCTCGAAGTCATCGGGCAGCTTTATTTTAAAAACAGTAAAACAACTGTAATCAACTTTGCCAAGTAAATGAATGGAGCTCATTAGACTTCAGGAAACGTATACAACTTCATGTTGGAATATCTGAACATTAAATAAAAAATAGTGAAACGCAAACAACTTTTCATGAAAACACAGTTGAATAAAAATCATTGTGAATAGTTATACATATACTTTCATAATGACATCCTAGAAAATGAACTTTATTTCCCCCTGAAATAGGAAATGATCAACGGAATAAAGAAGCTAGGGACCATAGAAAAAAGAGAAAAAGATGCAGGGGAAGGAGAGAAGGAACTACAGATCTTGTCAACAACTAAACAAAATTAGCAACATAGAGGGAAGAATCACGTTCCTGGATGGATCTTAGACAGTTTTCACAGGCAATGTATTCTTCACTGTTGAACAAACCACACTGGCTCTATGTAGAGCTGATCATAGAAAATAGTAGTCATAGCATATATACTCACAAATGATGGATCTTTGTTCAGGCAAGCATCAATAAACTCCTTAAAGGATTTAGTAAAGTCTCCGACAAGAGTTGGAGGATTGTTTTTTGGAATAAGAAACAGAACTCTCATAGGATGCATATCGGAGTTAGGTGGCTCTCCCTTGGCTAGTTCAATAGCAGTAATTCCCAGTGACCAAATGTCAGCCTAAGGTAAGGAGGAAAGAACAATTACCTTGAAATTCCATTCCAACATACTGCCACAAAACAACATGTGGAGTCTAACGGTCATACAATATGAAAGTGTCTCAAGAAATGTGATGTTAATAAATTTTTATTAATATAATTCATTTATTTTAAAAAATGATCAAATCCCCTACTTTGTGCCAGCTACTGTATTCTAGGCACTGAGGACTCAGGTAGTGACCAAACCAGACAAAATCCCTGCTCTCAAGGGGCTTATGTTCTAGTAGAAGAGACAGATAAATAAATAAATAATAGGATGTCAGATGGTGCTAAGTTCTGTGAAGAAAATAGTAAATCAGGATAAGGGAATAATGAATAAGGTAAAAGGGCTGCAAATTTACACAGGATAGCCAGGGAAGACTGTTCTGTGTAGGTAATGTTTAAGCAGAGACCTAATTGGGAGAAAGGCTATTCCAGATAGAGGGAGAGGCAAGTGCAAAGGTCCTGAGGTTAGAGGGGACTTGCTGTGTTCACAGACCAGCAATGACGCCACTGTGGCTGAAGCAGACAGAAAATAGAGGGCCAATAAAAATTAATTTAAAAAAAGTGGAAGTGAAGAGAGATCAAAAAAAAGAAAATAGAGGAGAGTGATAGGAGATGAGCCAGAGGTAGACAAGGGCCAGACTGTAGAGAGCCACATATGTGATAGTAAGAACTTTGGATTGTATTCCAAGTAGGATGAAAGGCCACTGAAGGGAAGAAGGTCTAAATATTACCAGCATCAAGGGAACGTATGATTTACCAGCAACATCTGACATGACTCTAGCTTTAGGAATACTTTAAAAGGAAGGAGTATTAAGGCAGTTTATTAAATAGGATAGTACGCTATATAAAACTTAATATTAAAAGCAAAATAGTTTGTACAGGTAACACTTTACTTTTGAGTCATAAGCTGACTGCTGGATAACTTCAGGAGCCATCCAAAATGGTGTTCCCACAAAGGTATTTCTTTTAATTTGTGTATCTGTCAGTTGGCCAGCAACTCCAAAGTCAGCAAGTTTCACGTCTCCTTGTTCTGAGAGCAAGACATTGGCAGCTAGGAGGGAAAAAGAGATGAAAAAACCCTCAGCTTCCTCAGAATGCATCTGTTTTTCTCAGGTTCACATTAGACTTCTGTATACCTTTTATGTCTCGGTGAATTTTCTTTTCTGAATGCAGGTAGTCCAGACCTTTCAAAATTTCCTTTAGCATGGTAGCGATCTGGAACTCATCAAATGGACCAGCTCTCAGCTTAGGGGGAAAAACACATACATACATATACATGTAAAAGTTTGGAACAATGAAGTTCGAACTTGACATTCTCTTTGAAATAAGAGAATCGCTTAGATATATGAAGCAGTTCTGTTTATTAAACCAATATTTAAACAAATGAGAAAATTTTAAAAGGTGAGGAAAGTTAAGTCAAAGGGCAGAAAGGGTTTTTTAATGATTAGATTTAATCTTGAAAGACAGTACAACCTATATACTAGCTCCAAATACTAAGGTTCTTAAATATTTACATCAAAGATCTAAGAAACATGCTTAAATAATGACAGAACTAGCGTTCTTTTTCTCAGATAGGAAAAAAGAAATCAGCTACTTAAATTTTGGCATTTGCTGTTTAAAACTTCTTAAATATTTACACCGAACTGATTTTTAGATCAGACGGTCCATAAGATTTTTGCAGCAACCAAATTTGATCATATAGGTCAGCTGTAGCACAGTTCTTAGCATTTGTGTATTTCAAGAACATTGTAAAGCATAGAGCCTTTTTTGAGACTCAGATTTAAATTTTAGCTACGAATATAATAATTAAACTATTCAGACTTTCATTGTAAAAAAATATCAAATCATGGAGGGATACGGTTTTTCAAATAAATGTAACACATTTCCCTGTACTAAAGCCAGTAGTTTTAACTGCAATACAAGGAAAGCAATGATTAGGTTTCAGGAGAATTTGTAATGGAATATCTGAAAATCTCTCCTTAAAATAAATGGTTATTTTAAAATTCTGGTGCCTCATAAAGCACAAACAGTGGACTGTACAATATTATTACAGGAAAGGGTGGGAATCTAAAGTCAGAGCTGAGGTAGAGTTCTGTTTGCTGGAAGGAGGGAAGAGGTGGTGAAAATCAAATATTGCCCACTCTGCCTCACACTGGGAGGGATTCACAGCTCTTTGGCACCTTCTGTATTTCATCTTTCATGAATGCCATATTTATTCTGAATAAAGGGCACTTTCATGTTGAAATTTAACAGCTTAAAATAGAAACCACACTTCGGTCTCACCATTTAATATTAACTATGCTCTGGACATATAGTATACTCCAGGGAGGTTCATAGTTCAATAGGTGCCTTTCCTAGGTAACATTATCTGTTTACTTTCAAATATATCAACTTCCACCCCAAAAGTTTCTATTTAAACAGCCGTGGTTAAAGTCAGCTAAAAGGTGAAAATGGCATATTATTTTATTGATTGCTGGCAATGCAATTCTGAGGTACTACCAAATAAGTTAAAGATAAATGTCATACTACTTAAGATTAGTACTTAGTATCACTGATCATAAAATGTTGACAGGGCCAGAGGAGGTATACCCTCAGTCACTTAGGAAATTGGGCAAGGTCCATATAAAAGGTACTAGCTATCATTCTGAAGGATTTCTAAAAGTGCCCTGGATAACACAGAATTTTAAAAATATATTTAAGTAAAAACAAACAGAAAAGTGGTCCTACAGACCCATTCACTTATCTGGTATACTTAGGTCCAGTTTAAAATTCAGTAAAAGTAAAATCTCACTTAACTGGGTACCGGAGGGGGATGGCAGGGGCACCTGGGTGGCAGGGAAATGGGAATGGGGTGGTGGTAGAGCTGCGTTTTTCTTGTTCACTATCAGACAGAAAACTGTCCCAAACCTTGTGGTTAAAATGTTTCCTTAGCCATGATGATAATGATCAGAAAAGGAGGAATAAGGGAGTTGGAAAGAGAAGGAAGGTAAAGTAGATGGAACACAGATTGCTTTTTTTTTTTTTTCCTTTTTTTTATTAGTTTCTGCTTTATAACAAAGTGAATCAGTCATACATATACATCTGTTCCCACATCCCCTCCCTCATGCATCTCCCTCCCTCCCACCCTCCCCATCCCTCCCCTCCAGGCAGTCACAAAGCACCGAGCTGATCTCCCTGTGCTCTGCGGCTGCTTCCCACTATCTATCTACCCTACGTTTGGTAGTGTATATATGTCCATGCCTCTCTTTCGCTTTGTCACAGCTTACCCTTCCCCCTCCCCATATCCTCAAGTCCATTCTCAAGTAGGTCTGTGTCTTTATTCCCGTTTTACCCCTAGGTTCTTCATGACATTTTTTTTTTCTTATATTCCATATATATGTGTTAGCATACGGTATTTGTCTTTCTCTTTCTGACTTACTTCACTCTGTATGACAGACTCTAGGTCTATCCACCTCATTACAAATAGCTCAGTTTCGTTTCTTTTTATGGCTGAGTAATATTCCATTGTATATATGTGCCACATCTTCTTTATCCATTCATCCGATGATGGACACTTAGGTTGTTTCCAGCTCCGGGCTATTGTGAATAGAGCTGCAATGAACATTTTGGTACATGTCTCTTTTTGAATTATGGTTTTCTCAGGGTATATGCCTAGTAGTGGAATTGCTGGATCATATGGTAGTTCTATTTTTAGTTTTTTAAGGAACCTCCATACTGTTCTCCATAGTGGCTGTACCAATTCACATTCCCACCAGCAGTGCCAGAGTGTTCCCTTTTCTCCACACCCTCTCCAGCATTTATTGTTTCTAGATTTCTTGATGATGGCCATTCTGACTGGTGTGAGATGATATCTCGTTGTAGTTTTGATTTGCATTTCTCTAATGATTAATGATGTTGAGCATTCTTTCATGTGTTTGTTGGCAGTCTGTATATCTTCTTTGGAGAAGTGCCTATTTAAGTCTTCTGCCCATTTTTGGATTGGGTTGTTTGTTTTTTTGCTATTGAGCTGCATGAGCTGTTTATAAATTTTGGAGATTAATCCTTTGTCAGTTGCTTCATTTGCAAATATTTTCTCCCATTCTGAGGGTTGTCTTTTGGTCTTGTTTATGGTTTCCTTTGCTGTGCAAAAGCTTTGAAGTTTCATTAGGTCCCATGTGTTTATCTTTGTTTTTATTTCCATTTCTCTAGGAGGTGGGTCCAAAAGGATCTTGCTGTGATTTATGTCATAGAGTGTTCTACCTATGTTTTCCTCTAAGAGTTTGATAGTTTCTGGCCTTACATTTAAGTCTTTAATCCATTTTGAGCTTATTTTTGTGTATGGTGTTAGGGAATGATCTAAAGTAGCAGGTTACAAAATTAATGTACAGAAATCTCTGGCATTCCTGTACACTAATGATGAAAAATCTGAAAATGAAATCAAGAAAACACTCCCATTTACCATTGCAACAAAAAGAATAAAATATCTAGGAATAAACCTACCTAAGGAGACAAAAGACCTGTATGCAGAAAATTATAAGACACTGATGAAAGAAATTAAAGATGATACAAACAGATGGAGAGATATACCATGCTCCTGGATTGGAAGAATCAATATTGTGAAAATGACTCTACTACCCAAAGCAATCTACAGATTCAATGCAATCCCTATCAAACTACCACTGGCATTCTTCACAGAACTAGAACAAAAAATTTCAAAATTTGTTTGGAAAAACAAAAGACCCCGAATAGCCAAAGCAATCTTGAGAACGAAAAAAGGAGCTGGAGGAATCAGGCTCCCTGACTTCAGACTATACTACAAAGCTACAGTAATTAAGACAGTGTGGTACTGGCATAAAAACAGAAAGATAGATCAGTGGATCAGGATAGAAAGCCCAGAGATAAACCCACGCACATATGGCCAACTTATCTTTGATAAAGGAGGCAGGAATGTACAGTGGAGAAAGGACAGCCTCTTCAATAAGTGGTGCTGGGAAAACTGGACAGGGACATGTAAAAGTATGAGATTAGATCATTCCCTAACACCATACAGATTGCTTTTTAAAAAATTTCCAATGCAACCTTGGGAGAGATGAGGCAAGATCTTGGTCGACTGTCCCTGAAGCTCACAACTGAGCTTCTCTCTAAAGACTGAAGACCATATCATGTCTCTAATAGCTAACACTTCTGCCCCCGGGGCAGTGTACTGGCCTTGTGTGATTTGCCTCTGTTGTCAACTGAGGATATTCAAGAGAGGGACATTTTCCCTTTCAGAGACTATCTACTTGTGGGCTTGGGGGTGTTCCCCATACTCTTTTGACTTCCAGCCAGTCTCTAATGCACCATGTTTTGTTATGCTTTCTCTTACAGTTAGCATATTGTTTCCAACTTTTTCCCATGGTGCTCATGTTTTATTCTCTTAACCTTATTATTATATGTGTTTTTGTTGTAAGTCACTGCAATTCTATTTGGAAAGAAGGTATAATCAATTCAATAAAATAATGTATAGTATGCTCAAAGTCTGTTCACATACAACTAATTATTTTTGTTAGAATGGGAGGGAATCTTGAGGTATACACTATATAATGTTGACATCAATACTGGTCATAATCATGTTCCATTAGTCAGGCACCAGTTTAAGGATGAACACTCTCTACCCAGCATCCCTCCTGATTTCTCTTGTCCCTGGTAGCAGTGCCCTCCTCTAAGCCTGATCCTTTCTTAGATTCCCCCAAATGATAGCATTCATTCGTACAGGACTATATATGAAGAAGAAACAGCACATTTTCTCATCACTGGCTCTGCCTACAAAGTCCAGTCAAATGAGGTTTATAATTAAATCACAATATCATTAAGTGTTAGGGCTAGAAAAACAGAGTTCGAGAGATTACTCATCTAATTTCTTCATGGAACATTTGAGGCACAGGTTAAACGGCTTGCCCAGTATTAGCCAGCTAGTCAATGGCAGAACCAGGACTAGGATCTAGGTCTCTTGATTTTAAGAACATTTTAAGTTCATTGAATTTATGCTAATAGGTATTTGTTGTATTTACGTGGAGATCAGAATGGCAGAATGAGATTATGATCTCACAATCATTTCATTCAGAGATTTCATAAAACTGACCAAACTACTACTGGGGATACAGATTGTATTAGTTAGGGCTGGGCCAGTGTCCAGTGCTTCACATTGCTATCAGAAATCCGGATGAAAGCAGTGCACTAGCTTTGCCAATGTCTACAAAACAGGGAAGTGACATGGTAAGCACTTTTGGGGGCCAGTTAACTGTGATAAATTTGGAAAGGGTTCTTAATATTTAAGAAGTGGAAGGAGGCTTGTGGAGCAATTGTGAGGCTTCTGGTGGAGCTAATCAAAAAACTATTGTGTAATCAAACCATGTGACAAGAGAAATAGAGCTGAGATCATTTAACAGCAAGAGGAGAATGAGACCTGACTCCATATGCATGAAGGATTATTATCCAAAGAAACACCAGTTACGTTCTCTCACTAGAGAGGAGAGAGAAAGAAAAAAATGAACTCAAGCTTTAGGATATAAGAATTACATTAGACACAAGGAAGGATGACCTAACTCAGCAACTGATTAAACTGAGATGAATTCCTAGAAGATGAGGCTCTCCATCAAGTTTAATTACCATTTCTTTAGAATGGTTTAAGTATGGTTCTGTTTAAAGGGAAGAAAATCGCTTATGGTCATTTCTGTTCACAGGATTATTTGAAACTTTGGAGTCATTGGCAGTCAGGATGAAAGCCTTTGAAAAATATTTGATTACTTTCAGTCAGAAAAACTCATCTCCATTTTAAAAAATAAGAATTAAAATTACTTTTAGAAACAGCAGACTCTATAATTTCAAAGGCAGAAGCATATTATATAAAAGTCATGTTATATTAAACATGGAAGAGGAGCTTAGAGCAAATTCTTTGTTTTATAGGACATCCAAGTCCAAGGAATTTATGTGTCTGGTTCACAGTCACAGATCTAGTTATAAATAGAGCCAGCGCTAGAACCTCAAACTCCCACAGGCCAGCCCAGTGGTTATTCTACTACACAAACTTGTCTCTAGTCATTCATATTGCATTTTAAATACAATGTCATATTAATAAAGATTTAAAAGGCGGGGAACAACACTGACAGAATCACACCACTTGGGGAAAACAACCAGTGTTTCTCAAAAACATTTCATGCATGAACATATCTTCATTGGTTAGAACTTTTCCCGCATACTGCAGGATTGTAGCAGCCTGGTCCCTGCCCACTAAAAAGGCTGTGGCACTTCCAAGTCATTGTGACAAAGATGCCATCACATTTCCAAATGACCTATAGAGGGACAGAGAGAACTCTGCAGAGAGCTGGGTCTGTAGGCCTTCTTGGTCAGAACCCAAGAGCCAATTTTAGAGACAGTTATCTGAATGATATATTTTTAAAAAATCTAAGAACATTGAGTCTTCTCAGGGATAAGCATGTAAAGTAAAACTCTAAACTGACAGCAACTGTCACACACTCATTCCTAATTTGGGGGGAATTTTATTTTATTAAGCTGTTTGCATTTCTTATATACTTTAAGAATGCCAGCAATGTGAAGAACCCTGCAATATAGCTGAATCTATATAAGAGTAGTAGTCCTGAAGACAGAGTGAACATATTAACTAAACAACCGCTTAGCTTGTCCAAAAACCATTGCTTACTCCAATTAAAAGAAAAAAGTGCAAGTATGGATATATGTGTGTAATTATTTAAAAATACTTACAAGATCCAGTGCTGAACCGCCACCCAGGTATTCCATTATTATCCATAATTTTGAACCCTGTAAAAGCCATGAAATAGTTTAATAATTATAAACCTGAGCCAAGTAACATACTAGCATAAATGTTAAATCTGACATACTAATGTACTGGTTCTAAAAGACAGGTTTAAAATCAGTTGTTTGGAACTCATAATATATTTTTCCATAGACTATTACAAATGAAAGTCAAGTTCTGAGTCTTGGCCCTCCCTGAAACCTATTTAGCATATGATGTAGCTAAATAAATAACACATTATTGTTCCTTATTGTTTAACTGTTAGCAACTTTTATAAAACCCAGAAAAAAAAACATCGCTTTAAATTATTTTGAATAACAATACTGAAAGGAAAAGATAGTTACATTAAAGAATGAGGAGGTAAATAGAGACTTGTAGAAATTTTGAATGGGGCTTCTGGGTACTTCCGATGTGATTTTAGAGTTTGAGGACACTGGGTATTGTGCCTTATTTTAGCTTTTGGCTTTTGTTTTAATATACTTTACAACTTTTACCAACCAGGATTAACGGGGATTTTTCGTACACATATGGAACCTAGAAAGAACATTGACCCCCCTCTCCCCCGAGGTAAATGGATAAGAGAAAGGGAGCGTGTAGCTTAAAAAGCATTATGACTAACTCATGTAGAATTAACTTCACTGGAAGTTGTACAAGAGGAAATGGAGCTCATAGGGGGAACACGTGTATTTGAATTACAAAACAGGTGAACACACACACACACACACACCATTCAGCTACATCAGATAAAATTTGGAATAAATCATTAAATCATTTTTCTTTCAGCTATAGTTTGAAATACGGGAGACATCTCTCTCTCCGTACCATTTCATAAGTGGTATTCTCTGAATTATTGTAGGACCACAGAATTGACTGGAAGCGGAATGGTTGGTTTTGCTAAACTGGCCAATAGCCAAATTGTGAATGGATTGTGTTCCAAAAGTCCATTTTTAAGTAAGATGTTTGGAATTTGGAAAGCAAGCATTTTCCCATAAAGATAATGCCTAGGTTCCTGGAGCAGTGTCCTCCAAAAAGACAATTTAACACAAAGGTATCCATAGTATAGCAAAAAGGATACCAGAGACACTACCATTTATACCATAACAATGTTTCTAGGGGAAAATATATTCAGCGTCGTGCTTCAGTTTGGGATGCCAGGAACACATTTCTCACCTTTACAGTCCCAGCTGTGGAATGAAGATTCTCAAGCTGTTGCCAGTAGTCCTCAAACTCTAAAATCCCTGGGAAGTACTCAGGAGTTCCATTCAAAATTTCCAAGTGTCTCCATGAGACTGGGGCTTTATTATGGCAGAGAATGGACTCCAATAACATGATGATGAGTGTTTAGGGGACACTGTAGTGGGGGGGAATGGGTTGTGGTGTAGGGTAAGGGTCCGGGGAGTGAAGGCTCAGTTAAATTAAGATGCTGACATTATGTAGGATGTATAAGAGAAAGAAAGGAACAATGTCCCCCGCCCATCTTAACATCAACTCTCTCCTGTCACAGCAGGCCAGCTTGAACTGAGAAGAGAAAGAGTGGTGTATACAGTAGGCAGGAGAGGAAATAAATCCTCATAACAGCGGGAGAGGAGAAGAGTTCCAGGAGTGGTTCATGTAACTTGTTTTCATGTATAGAAATTAGGACTCAGAACATGAGAACTGTGAACCTGATGAGTCTTCATATTTTTTTCTGCAGAAGAAAAAAGTGTTTCTCACAATGCCGTACAGGCTGAGAAGTTTATCTTTTGCCACGTTTTTTTCCTAAGTACTACATTCTACCTCATGAATTCCGAATGCTTCCCATTCACCTGACATTCAAAGAAAAATAAAAAGATCTTATAAAACATGTTTATCTGTTTTGCAGTTCTGCATGAATGAAAGCACCTGTTTTCCAAGTTAAAAACAATGTGTGTCTTTTTTTTGGTACTGATTCAAAACAGAAACTTACCAAAATGTATTCATAGAAAGCTTAAAAAGTCATTAAACTTATGACTAAGCAAATTCCCGATCTGAAAAGAAGGCTTCCTCTTTGCAAGCGAGCTATTCAGTGGAACTAGGACTCTTCTGAAACAGGCAGGGAACCAGAGCTGCCTCATAGCTTTTCTGGCTGCTTCCTTCTGATTGTCACTTCTGCAGACAAACCTCGCTGGAGGATGGTTATAGGTCCAGACATTCAGAAGACTGCGAGGCAGGCAGGGGAACTGAAGCGAGGCCCGAGTGGGCACGGGCAGGAATGGCGAGCCGGTGGGGTTCCTCCCTACTCAAGCTTAACCCACACAGGCTCTTACTCGTTCCTTGTCTGCAGCAGGTCTTAATGAAAACACCAATCACAAACCCAACCCAACCCAAAAACCTAGACCCTGTGTTTGTATTCTTTTGGGGGACTACAATTTCTATCTTTGATTTCTGGTAAAAGATGTTTGTGTTGGAGAATGCAAATATGTATGTTTGGTTTGTTCTTAAATAATTTAAAAGGCTAAGTTGATATCTACATACTGGTTTACAAATCCAAAAGAGCCAAGTGACTCTAAACCTCTAAACCATAATCATATATCTGGCACATTTAAGTATAGGAAGTCCCTGAAGGAAAAATGTCACTTCTCCAATTATAAAATGATCCAAATGTTTTAACAATGGGTTGGAGGAGTTCAATTTAAAGCCCTGCATCAGGGACTTCCCTGGTGGTGCAGGGGTTAATAATCCGCCTGCCAATGCAGGGGACACGGGTTCGAGCCCTGGTCTGGGAAGATCCCACATGCCGCGGAGCAACTAAGCCCACGCGCTACAACTACTGAGTCTGTGCTCTAGAGCTCGCGAGCCACAACTACTGAGCCCACGTGTCACAACTACTGAAGCCCATGCACCTAGAGCCCGTGCTCCGCAACAAGAAAAGCCACCGCGATGAGAAGCCTGCGCACCGCAACGAAGAGTAGCCCCCGCTCGCCGCAACTAGAGAAAGCCCACGTGCAGTAACGAAGACCCAACACAGCCAAAAATAAATAAATAAATAAATTAAATAAAGCCCTGCATCAACGTGGGTGGTCAGTTAGGGGTTAGGAAATGGCTCTCTGTTCCAAAATTCAGAACACCTAAAGAGTAAGTACTTCAAGAAATAGTTACAGATGTAGAAAACAAACTTATGGTTATCAGGGGGTAAGGGGGGAGGAGGGATAAATTGGGAGATTGGGATTGACATACACACACGACTATACTATAAAATAGATTACTAATAAGGACCTACTGTATAGCACAGGAAACTCTACTCAATACTCTGTAATGGCCTATATGGGAAAAGAATCTTAAAAAGAGTGGATGTATGTATATGTATAACTGATTCATTTTGCTGTACACCTGAAACTAACATAACATTATAAATCAACTATACTCCAATAAAAATTTTAAAAAAGAGTTAAGTACTTCAGAGTTATACTGTTTACTGAGGAGAAGTTGGAGCCTCGTTTTAACAAATCACTGGTGTCTGGAGTATCAACTCCATCACCCCATGGGGCCTTTGAATTTGCCACTAAAGCAGACACTTGGCTAAAGGGGGGAGAAATGCGACTGTGGAACTTGGAATTCATTTGCTCATAGAAAAAACGTTTAAAAAAACATCTAAACTACTCATTATATATATTTATGAGATAATTATTGAACATAGATCAAGTACATGTTGAATTAAGTAGGTTGGTCTATGAAGCAGATAGCCAATCATAACACTGACCACATAAACCAGCATGTGTAAATAAAATAAGCCAGTCACCAAAGGGCAAATGTTGTATGATTCCACTTATATGAGGAGTCTACGGTAGGGAAACTCATAGAGACAGAAAGTAGAATGGTGGTTACCAAGGACTACGGTGAGTAGAGAATGGGGAGTTATAGTTTAATGGGTACAGAGTTTCAGTTGAGGAAGATGAAAAAGTTCTGGAGATGAATGCTAGTGATGGTTGTAAAATCACATGAGTGTATGAAATGCCACAGAACTGTACATTTAAAATGGTTAAAATGGTTAAAATGGTAACTTTTGTGATATATATTATACCACAATAAAAAAAGAAACAGAATGTGAAATCTTATATAACTGCAAGGAATAGTAGAGATCATCTTGCCAGATACTTTACCACCTTGGAATCGTTTTCTTCCAGTCTAGAATGCCTTGTCTATACTCCACCCTCACATCCCAAACCCTATCAAAATCATACTCAAGACCCACTTTAAATGCTATTCCCCACTTTTTGGGTTATTGCACTTGATGTACCTACCCAAAGATAAGTGGGAGATATGAGACAAGTTAGATATACCTATCTGGGGCTAAGGAGAGAGGCTGAAACCAGAGACATGAACTTAGAAATTGTCAGAATGAAGTAGATGAGACCGACCAGGGCAAATATGCAGAATGAGAGGAGTGCACAGAGTAGGTGACCAAAAAATAAATATCTGCTGAATTGAATCTAATATGGGGCTTCTTAGAGGTGTATTATAGGAAGTTTAAAGCTATTCTTATTTTGAGAAAAAAAACCCCACTGTACAAGGAGGAAATATTTCCCTCTCCAATTTCCTTCAAGTTTTATAAGAAAACTATGATTTTTAAAAATTAAAGAATATTCCAGAAATATTCCAGAAACATTCACCATACATTGGAAATAAGCACACACAAAAGTCTCAGGAAAAATAATGAGAAGGAAACAAAACTGTACAGACTCTATTCTGGAACATTTTACTTCAATCATTCAATTCTTTTTTTTTTAAAATAAATATCAGTTGTTGTGGTATGTGGAGGGGGGCATATTTCCTTAACATAAACAGAAATCTAAAAGCAATTTTCAGCAGCAAATAAAGGCATGATTCAAATTCTATTCAATGCCTGAGTGAGCTTCATTTTAAGATTTACATTGAACTAGAAAAATATTTTAAGATTATAAAAGATTCTTCCAACGTTATGAGATCAGAAGGGAAGGGTTTGCTTATTTTAGCACTCGTCATAAAGACTAACTTTGTCTGTCAAGAAAATCTGCAGTGAAGTAAAATTAAAGGAAAATATTGTGGTCATACTGATGTGTCTGTCTGGTTTTTACTCTTGTTTTTAAAAACGAAGTTATACAGTGAGCTCAGTCAAAATGAATACCTAGTACATTTCTGCATGTCTCAAGGAAAGTACTACAACTACATACAGTTTCAGAGAGCATATAATTTTCTCTCAAGTGCAATAAATTTTCCTCCAGCTAACAGTGAGGGCCTTGGTTATGTCCTGTGTTAGGACAACCTGAGAAGAACCTGTATCCTACTTTACTCAATTAACAAAATCTCCCGTATCATCTGAAATGGAAGGATGGGCCACAACAAGAACATAAGTCGACTGATGATGCAGTTGTCCGATGGTACTTAGAGGATGTAGCCTTGATTTCACTGACTGAACTAAACAGAACCCTGTTATATTTGATGTGATTTTAGTTTAAAAAAATTTAAGCCTGTAAAGTCACACTATGGTTTAATATAAATGGAAAATAAACAAGTGGTCAATTTAAGAAAGTAATTTAAATAAATGGTATTAAAGAGTTATAAAATCATATTTCTTTTTCTCTGTGTATATATATGTATATCCATATAGAGATAATATGTGTGTGTATAAATAATCTAGATACAAATGTAATCAACAGCAGCCATCTGTGAATTTCTACAATTTTATCATGAAGTAACATGTTCTTCAAAGTAGGCTTTCTCATCATGTATTTTAATTAATGACGGGTAAACGAGATAAAAATAATGCAGTTTAATTCTGTAAGAAGACATCTTGGATAACAGTTTTGTATCACTAACTGGCCTGAGAACATTCAACAGTCAAGATTTGGAGAAAACAAACTATCAGTTGGATTTATTAAAAGATTAAGTATTTTTTGGGTGACTGGTACATGTATACTATGAGGAAAATTTTTTTAAATGTGAAATCTTAGGAATAAAAACAGAGTTATAATTCATTTTCCATGCGAGTACTGAATATAAATAAAGAAAGGTTGTAAGCAAACAATAAACTCAATACCATGTCAGTACCCATTTTCAATATAATATACAATAGTGCATTTTAAATAGGGCTTCTTTAATATAAGTCAGTCACCAAAACTAGCTTATCTGATACAGGTGCCTAAAAATAGCAAGTGTTCAGATCTGCTCTAGAGTGGGTCTGGAATTACAAGGATTCAATCCAGAAAGAGTAAACCAGAATAAGCAAAACACACAGACACATCACCACCACCAACAACAAATTCCCTGGGCTGCCTACAACCACACCTGCTATGGAAATTAGAAGGGAGACTTAAAACCACTGAGATTGAATGACCACCCCCATAGGATTCCTAAAAAGGAATCTGACCCACTAAATACGCTTTTTAGGGAGGAATATAAAAGCAAAGTGAACCACAAAGAATCAAGTAATTAGGTGTACAGTAAAATAGAGTAATGGCTAACGCTTAAAAGTATATTGTATAGGAGCTACCAGCAGTATCACCGCCTCTTGGAAGCCTTTCCTTCATACCATCATGGAAAAAAAGGGTAGAGGTGACCATTTTCTTCTTTATGCTTCATCTGTACCTTGTACACATTCAATCACAAAATCTACACTATTTTAGTGCAATATGAGACTGTGAGCTCTTTAACGGCAGGAGTTGTTCACTTTTATATCTCCATAACCTAGTACCATGTGTGACACAGAGTGACTGTTTGGCTATTTAGTGATTCATTCTACTATGCATTAATGCCACAGTCACCTAATTCACGTACTATTAGAATAAATTAGGCTCTGTGGGGAATTCCCTGGAAGTTCAGTGGTTAGGACTCTGCGCTCCTCCTGCAGGGGGCCTGGGTTCAATCCCGCAAGTTGCGCAGCGCGACCGAAAAAAAAAAAAGGTTAGGCTCTGTAAAAAGCCATGGAAATCTATGAATTTCTATATCAGTATTAACTAATATAGTTTATCCTAGGGTATATTTGATCAGCAGAACATAAAAAGACAGCATCAATTTTTGTGCAGGCCAACAGCCTGATGGGTTATAAACACACCCTTTTGGCCTGTAGATAGATGGACAAACAAACAAACAAAATACCTTCCCCTTTGTAGGCCCTAAAAATCAAAGATCTAACTAATACTGCCCTCCTTTGAAAAATATCAATATGGGGATACATTTTTTTAAATTTTAAGGTAATTTAAACTCTAAGCTAGATTTTTCTAATTATTTATTGTTTTATATTTCAATAGACACAAATCCTGACTCTATAAATATGGAACCCGGGCCTCCCTGGTGGCGCAGTGGTTGAGAGTCCGCCTGCCGATGCAGGGGATACGGGTTCGTGCCCCGGTCTGGGAGGATCCCATATGCCGCGGAGCGGCTGGGCCCGTGAGCCATGGCCGCTGGGCCTGCGCATCCGGAGCCTGTGCTCCGCAACGGGAGAGGCCACAACAGTGAGAGGCCCGCATACCGCAAAAAAAAAAAAAAAAAAAAAATGGAACCCAAGAACTCTGGGTTTTAGTCACCAAAGAGTTTTCTGTGATGCAGTAATAACTCCATCTGCTGGAACTTCAGGTGTCTGCTAATTCCATAATCCTGGAAACTAAAAATCCAACTTTTTGTTTGGTGGGGGGGAACAGATATTAATCTATTTAACTCCATTTCAACAAATATTTATCATGTACTTAAGATGTGCCATGCTCTGTGCTAAGTGATGTGAAAACCAAGACAGGTTGAACTAAACTCCCTGCTGTCAAGAAGCTTACAACCTAGAGGGAGAGGGAGATGTGTTAATAACCACCATAACTCAATGGAATAGTGACATGCTTACATATGCCATCAATTCTGAGGTTGAGACAGACTGGACCATTGAGAATAATGTGTAAAAGCCCAGGAAAGCTCTTTCCAGGCAAAGGATATGTCTCAAGGCTCAGCTGCCTTTCTGTTCCTCCATCAACCCAAAAGTTCAGGTGTGGAAAAATGTTGCAGCTGAGTACTGGGATGCATTCAGGATACAGCTGCTAAATCTAAAAACAGTCTATTTTGGCACTACAAATGGAGCTGAGTTCTATCTGGAGGCCAAAGGCTGTCAAATCCTAATTTAAGACATTGCCTTTCAAAAAACAGAATTAAAAAAAAGAAATACTTATAATTAAGATACCTTATGACTTAAATAATCCAGCGTACACATTACCTTTAAATATGATCCATAGTATTTTGTTACATATGAGCTGTCACACTGACTCAAAACAGTTATTTCTTGCTGAATGTCTTCAATTTCATCTTCGGCTTCCTCGAGGTCTATGATTTTAATAGCAACCACTTGCTGGGTACGGTTATCAATACCTTTGAAAACTTCTCCAAAGGAGCCTTTTCCAATGCGTTCTAATTTTGTGAACAGTTCTTCTGGATCGGCTATATTATTCTAAGGGGAGGCGGGGAGAGAAAGAAAGGAAAGAAAACAAACATTTTGCATCAAGTTTTTAAATGAAGGAAAATAAATCACATAAGACAATACCACATTAAAGAAAAAAAAAGCATACAAACTCCCTTGACTCTCCGCATGTGCTTTGTTAGAACAACTGTATCCCAAATGGCCAACTAGTCCATATTCTATTGGATCACCCACACTAAGTGGGCTTAGCTGATCCTGCTACCACAATCTCCTAGAGCAAATGTTGTCTCTGGTGCACACCAAAGGGCCAAACTCTTTTTAGAATAAAGCAGCTGAATATACACAATTTGCACATTAATGTAATGGTAGTGATAATGAGAGAATACCTAATCTAAGCTATAGGTAGGTGAGTTGTTAAAATTGTTACATTCCACCAGCAAAATATTACCTTTTAATTCTCCTCTCTCTCCAACTTGGACATCCTAATCACTGCATCTATACTTCTAAACCACCATATAAACAACACAGAGAACAAAAGACCCAAGAATCTACAAGTCCTTTTTCTCTTCTTTACTTGGGATCCTATCTGTATGCAATGTTCTCATCAATGGCTGAAATAAGATTCTATGCTTTTATCATGATTGCAAGTACTCATAAGGAAATGGTAATATGTTGAACTTTCACAACACATCTCACAGTAGGAATCCAGAATAAATCAATATATATATATATTTTTTTTGCATTACGTGGGCTTCTCACTGCTGTGGCCTCTCCCGTTGCGGAGCACAGGCTCTGGACATGCAGGCCCAGCAGCCATGGCTCACGGGCCTAGCCGCTCCGCGGCATGTAGGATCCTCCCAGACCGGGGCACGAACCCGTGTCCCCTGCATCGGCAGGCGGACTCTCAACCACTGCGCCACCAGGGAAGCGCATAAATCAATATTTTGCTACAACAAAATCTGAATCAAGCATAAGGTTTTAGGTTAACAGATGTATAGGCATGACTTAGATTTATAAATTCACTGCCCTTTCCTGATTCAGAAATATCCTTTATCTAACAGTGTACAATTGTGAATTCAAATTTTACTCCCACAAGATAACCTTTAACCTTACTTAAACTCATATTGCTGAATATATACTACTGATCAAGTAGAAAAAAAGATTTCCAAACCTCACAAAAATGGCATGTTATTAATTTATTATTTTTTATTTATTTTTATTTTTTCATGGGAAGGCGTTTTATTTTAAATATAGCAGTGTATACATGTCAATCTAATTTATACTTAAGTGCTTTATTAGTCCAGACCTAAAACCTTACTTTGAGTTCCTTCAAAATATAGAAGGATGCTATATAATTCTGATGAACTGTCTATATTTAATTTGTTAATTGGACATAGATTATCTGTTCATTTATTACAGTTTAACCTGGTCATCAATTTCAGGGGACAAATTATTGAGATAGCATGTTCCCTTATATCTTCTTTTATTAGACAAATAGATCATTAAAGTTTATTATTTTTCTGTCAAGTTTGTTGCACCATCATCACCAAATAGACCCAGTAAACTGCCTGCTTTTGAGTAACTTAAAAACTTATGACTGATTTTAAAGAATTTCGCCAATTTTTCTTTTTTCAACCAGCCTAAATGACAGTTCGCACATGACCTGCTAAATTTATAAGCTTCCCCATTCTCCTTGATTGGATTTTTTCTATTTCTAAAAGACACTTTCCATGTATGCCATAGTTTCTTTGATATGGCAAGCTACTTGCTATACCCATCCACCTCTAGTATTCACATGGGACAAATACATCTTCAGCTGCCCATATGAGCTTTTAAAAATAGTTTAGGCTTCGTAGGTTGCAGATGTTTCTTTAATGCTAACATTTTGTTATAATACCTTCTCCAAAACTTGCGTACCATCGTTATTGATTTACTTGGTGCTTAATTTCTTACCAAGACATTGTGATTAGTATCACATAGTATAATAGCTAACCCACAGGTTACCTCTTCCTACTTTTGGTGATGGTTCTTGTCTTTCTAGTACCTTGCAGCAAAATACTCACCAAATAGCTCAGTGATAGGTTCACCACCCTATAACTTCCTAAATTCAGTGAATTTGGAAAAATAAAAAGAGCAAATCTTTCCGTTTTTCTGACGTAACTACAAAATAATCTAAAAGTTATAAATATACCATTGATTAAAAAGTAGAGGGCTTCCCTGGTGGTGCAGTGGTTGAGAGTCTGCCTGCCGATGCAGGGGACACGGGTTCGTACCCCGGTCCGGGAAGATCCCACATGCCGCAGAGCGGCTGGGCCCGTGAGCCATGGCTGCTGAGCCTCCGCGTCCGGAGCCTGTGCTCCGCAACGGGAGAGGCCACAGCAGTGAGAGGCCCGCATACCGCAAAAAAAAAAAAAGTAGATAGTATTGAATATATACTTTCTGATAACACATTCTGGACTAGGAGGTATATTAACTCTATGATGAGATTTTTTTGTTGTTGTTGGAAGAAACAAAGATTAAATCCTAATCTTCTTAATTCGTGTTTTAAAAGGATTTGACTGAAACAATCAACCCTAGGGAGAACACAGCTGTTCTTGATTTCTATAATAAATGGGTTCTTGAAAGTATGTAAATCAAAGATTTAAAAATCAAGTCACATTTTGAATTTTAAACATGCTCTGAAGTGAATCCTAACTCATCAATAAATATAATTTAAGATTTTCAATCAAGGAATACCAAGTTGGAAAAAGAGAAAGATCTCTCATTTACACAACATTTGCACTTCCCAATCTTTTATTTTGGGACTAAAACTTCTCATGCAAAACCCCAATTTTCGGAGTGGAGGGAACCTTGAAAACAAGTTTTCATTAGTATAACCTCATCTCCCTGACTCCCTGAATCTGGGATAGATAATACCTAAGTTCTAACTCCCCATTCACCACGTCGCCAGCTTCTTAAACAAAGTAAGACATACTTCCTTTTGGTTTTTCATGCAAGGGCAAAAGTCAAGTAAATAAATGGTAAACACTCCAAGCAATGCAATTTAAAAACCACCTTTATAAAGACGCTGGCTTGCCCAATCATTCACATTCACTCTTCTTTAGAGCCTCTAAGAAAATCAAGTCAGCTCCCTCTCAACACAAATCAAATAGTCTCTTAAGAATATTAAAATTTCTAAATCTTTCTATCTCTATTGCAAAATTAGTTTACTGCTATATCTGTGTTTGCATTGCCTTCTTAAAGCCATAGCCCAGGAAGGAGCTCTATGTTCTGTAGCAGCAAAAAGGATGAATGGCTAAATTAATGTCACATTGCTTTACAACTAATGGTAGATGACTATACACGTTGCACAAAAATGCATCTGTGAAAATGAAAACCTCAGAGATCCATCTCAGGACATTCTCATTATTCCTTGACCTTCATCACCTGTCCTTAGCTTGGATTTGGACTCTTCAGCTATAGGTACATTGTAACAAATTTAAGTCTTAGACAGTATCATCGCCACTAAAACAGCAAAGATAACAACAACCGTTTAGTATGGAAATACTCTGAGGAGTCCAAAGGGGAAAAATGTAGGATGATTATCTTACTTGTCTCCTGTGGCAAGTCAGGGGAGGATGGGAGGGAGATCAAGATGGCAGAGTAGGAGGATGCTGAGCTCACCTCCTTCCATGAACACATCAAAATATATCTTACATATGAAGCAACTCCTGCTGAAAACAACCTGGAGCCTGACATAAAGGCTCTTCTACAACCAAGGCTATAAAGGAAGAGTTGCATAGAGTTGGGCAGGAAGGGAGGAAAAGGATCTAGTTGGGGCAAGTGCCCAAGTAGGGGACACACAAGAGGCAGGGGATATCACAGCCTCAAGGATTCTCCGTGGGTAGTGATGGGTTCAAGCCACATGTTGGGCCTGACTCTGGGAAGACGAGTCCCCTTAGCTGGTTTGAAAACCAGTGGGACTTACCAGAGGGCTGTAAGAAATCGACACTCCACTCATGAAGAGCATGCACACACTTGCTTACTCCCAGCGAACAAGGCGGAGGAAACAGACTGAAAACTACCTGGAGCTCTGGCTGGTTTCCCACAACTGCCACAGCCTTCTCCTCAGCCTGCACCGGGTGCCCACTACAGTCTCTTTTGCTCTGGTGCAGCTCTCCACTGCCACAAAGGCTGATGCTGCCAAGGAGAGTGTTCACACTTAGAGAGAATGGAGCTGCCTCAGACCCAACCCTGCCTCTGAACAAGGGGAAGGCAGTCATTACCAGCATGCACATGAGGAAGCAGCAGATTGAAAATTGCCTGGGGTTCGGACTAACTTGCTGGGACTGTCCCAGCACTTACCCTGGCCTGTCCCGCAGGTGCCCTCTAGTACCTGTTGCTCCAGTGCTGCTCTCCACTAGGGCAGAGGTGCCACTGCCAGGGGGGTGGTGCACACACTTAGAGGGAAAGGAACCAGCTCGGACCTGACCTTCAGGGCTTCTGCTCCAGTACCTTGGGCACCAACTCTGCCTCCAGTGAGGCAGTGATGGCCACTGAGCATAGAAGAAGCCCTGGCTCTGGCTCTAGCCCTTCCATCTCCAGCACCACCTTCTACCAAGCTGATAGCTGCCATCACACCCTGGGGGAAGATGTGACTCTTGCTCACCTCATATCTGGCTCTCCTACCATACCCACTGGGCGCACGTAGACTGCATAGGGATGTTCCCACAGAAGCGTCAGATAGGTAACTCACCTAACTTCATAGAGACAGAGAAAGTTAAACAAAATGAGAAGACAGAAGAATATGTTTCAAATGAAAGAACAAGAAAAAAAACCCTGAAAAAAGTCCTAATGAAACAGAGATAATTAATTTACCAGAGAAAGAGTTCGAAGCTTTAGTAATAAGAATACTAGCTGAACTTGGGGAAAGAATAGATGAACACAGTGAGAATTTTAGCTAGTAACTAGAAAGTATAAAAACAAACCAGTCAGAACTGAAGAATACAATAACTGAAATGAAAAATACACTAGAGGGAATTAATAGAAGATTAGGTGATACAGAAGAATGCCTAAGTGATCTGGAAGATAAAAGAATATAAATCATGCAATCAAAAGAGCAAAAATAAAAACACATTTTGGAAAATGAGGATAGTTTAAGGGGCTTATGAGACAACATCAAGCATACTAACATTTGTACTGTAGGGGTCCCAGAAGGAGGAGAGAGAGAGAGAAAGGGGTAGAAAATGTACTTGATGAAATTATGGATGAAAAATTCCTGAAGCTGAAGAAGGAAATAGATTTCTGGGTACAGGAAACACAGAGAGTCCTAAACAAGATGAACCCCAGGAGAGCCAGACCAAGACATATCAGACTTAAAATGGTGAAAGTTAAAGATAAAGAGAGAATTCTAAAGTGAGCAAGAGAAAAATAAAGAGTCACATACAACAGAACCCCCATAAAGCTATCAGCTGATTTTTCTGCAGAAATTTTGCAGGCCATAAGGGAGTAGCATGATATATTTAAAGTGCTGAAAGGGAAAAATCTACAACCTAGGATACACTACCAAGAAAGGCTATCATTCAGAATTGAAGGAGAGATAAAGCACTACTCAGACAACCAAAAACTAACAGAGTTCATCAATAGTAAACTGACCTTAGATGAAGTGTTAAAGGGTTTTCTTTAAATGGAAAAGAAAAGGCTACAAGAAGTAAGAGTTTATAGGAAAGGAAAAATCCCACTAGTAAAGGAAAATATATAGTAAAGGATGTAGACCAATCACTTAAGTAAACTAGTATGGTTTGTGAACACCTAGAAGGGTGGAATAGGGAGGGTGGGAGGGAGGAAGATGCAAGAGGGAAGAGATATGGGTACATATGTATATGTATAACTGATTCACTTTGTTATAAAGCAGAAACTAACAACAAAAAAAAGAAATGAACTATCAAGCCATGAAAACACATAGAGGAATCTTAAATGCACATTATTAAGTGAAAGAAACCAATCTGAAAAAGCTACATACTATATGATTCCAACTATATGGCATTCTGCAAAAAGACAAGCTGTGAAGACAGTATCATAATCAGTGTTTGCCAGAGGTTAGGTAGGAGGGAGGGATGAATAGCTGGTGCACAGAGGACTTTTAGGGCAGCTGAACTATTCCACATGATACTACAATGGTAGATACAAGTCATACATTTGTCAAAACCCATAGAATGTACAATACCAAAGGTGAACCCTAATGTAAACTGTGGACTTTGGGTACTAATGATATATCACTGTAGATTCATCAATTAACAAATGTACCCCTTTGGGGCAGGATGTTGATAACGGGGGGAAGTACTGTGCATGTGTGGGCATGGGGGTATAGGAGAACGCTCTGTACTTTCTGTTCAATTTTGCTGTGAACCTACAATTGCTCTAAAAAAATAAAGTTTATTAATTAAAAAAAGACAACAATTGTAAAATCAAGTACAATGATACAAAAGTTAGAGACAAACATGAAGATGTAAAATATGTCATCAAAAACACACAATGTTGGGGAGAGGAGTAAAAAATGTAGATCTTTAAAATGTGGTTAAACTTAAATGACTACCAGTTTAAAACAAGTAGATATAAGTTATAGGTCAACATATAGGAAACCGATGGTAAGCATAAATCAAAAACCACGATAGATTAAAAAAAAAAACGAAAAAGAAAGGAACACACACATACCATTTAAGAAAATCTACAAACCACAAGGGAAGAAAGAGAAGAAGAAATGAACAAAGAAGTACAAAAACAACCAGAAAACAAGTAATAAAATGGCAATAAGTAGATAGCTATCAATACTTACTTTAAATGTCAATGGACTAAATGCTCCAATCAAGAGACATAGGGTACCTACTGTATAGCACAGGGAACTCTTCTCAATACTCTCTAAAGACCTATATGGGGAAAGAATCTAAAAAAGAGTGGATCTATGTTTATGTATAACTGATCCACTTTACTGTACAGCAGAAACTAACACAACATTGTAAATCAACTATACTCCAATAAAAGCAAAACAAAACAAAACAAAAGACATAGGGTGATTAATTGGATAAAATAACAAGACCTATAAATATGCTGTACAAGACACTCACTTCAGAGCTAAAGACACACAGACTGAAAGTGAGAGGATAGAGAAAGATATTTCATCCAAATGGAAATGACAAGAAAGCAGGGGTAGCAATACTCATATCAGACAAATAGACTTTAAACCAAAGGCTACAACAAAAGACAAAAAAAGGGCATTATATAATGATAAATGGATCAATACAAGAGGAGGATATTAAATTCATTAACATGTATGTACACAATACAGGAGAATGTAAATATGTAAGGCAAATATTAACAAACTTAAAAGGAGAAATTGACAATAATACAATGATAGTAGGGAACTTTTAATACCCCACTTACATCAATGGACAGACAACCAAGACAAAAAATCAATAAGGTAACAATGCTCTTAAATGACACAACAGACAAGTTGGACTTAATAGATATTGACTTACATGACATTCCATCCCAAAAGAGCAAAATACACATTCTTTTCAAGTGCACATGAAACGTTCTCCAGGATAGATCACATGCTAGGCCACAAAACAAATTTCTCAACAAATTTAAGAGACTAGAAATTAGATTAAGCATTTTTTCCAACCACAATGGTATGAAACTAGGAATCAATTACAAAAGAAAAATGGGGAAAACACAAACAAGTGGAGACTAAACAATATGCTACTAAAAGACCAATGGGTCAATGAAGAAATCAAAGAGAAAATGATAAAATACCTCAAGACAAATGAAAGTGGACAACTTTCAAAAATCTATGGGAAGCAGGGGAGACCTTCAAGATGGCAGAAGAGTAAGACGTGGAGATCACTTTCCTCCCCACAAATACATCACAAATACATCTACATGTGGAACAACTCCTACAAAACACCTACTGAATGCTGGCAGAAGACCTCAGACTTCCCAAAAGGCAAGAAACTCCCCACGTACCTGGGGAGGTCAAAAGAAAAAAAGAAAAAACAGAGACAAAACAATAGGGACAGGACCTACACCTCTGGGAGGGAGCAGTGAAGGAGGAAAAGTTTCCACACACCAGGAAGCCCCTTACTGGCAGAGATGGGGGTGGCGGGGTGGAAGCTCCAAAGCCAAGGAGGAGAAAACAGCAACAGGGGTGCAGAGGGCAAAGTGGAGAGACTCCAGCACAGAGGATCAGTGCCAACCAGCACTCACCAGCCCGAGAGGCTTTGTCTGCTCAACCACCAAGATGGGTGAGGCTTGGGACCTGAGGCTCCAGCTTCTTCAGAGGTCAGATCCCAGGGAGAGGACTGGGGTTGGCTGCATGAACCCAGCCTGAAGGGGGCTAGTGCACCACACCTAGCTGGGAGGGAGTTGGGGAAAAAGTCTGGACCTGCCTAAGAGGCAAGAGACCATTGTTTCGGGGTGCGTGAGGAGAGGGGATTCAGAGCACTGCCTCAACAGGCTCCAGAGAGGGACACAAGCTGCGGCTATGAGCGCGGACCCCAGAAATAGGCATGAAATGCTAAGGCTGCTGCTGCCGCCACCAAGAAGCCTGTGTGCAAGCACAGGTCACTATCCACACCTCCCCTCCTGGGAGCCTGTGCAGCCTGCCACTGCCAGGGTCCCGTGATCCAGGGACAACTTCCCCGGGGAACACATGGCATGCCTCAGGTTGTTGCAACATCATGCTGGCCTCTGCCACCGCAGGCTCGCCCCACATGCCGTACCCCATCTTTCCCCCAGTCTGAGTGAGCCAGAGCATCCTAATCAACTGCTACTTTAACCCCGTTCTGTCTGGGCAGGGAACAGACGCCCTCAGGTGACCTACATGCAGAGGTGGAGCCAATCCAAAGCTGAACCACAGGAGCTGTACAAACAAAGAAGAGAAAGGGAAATTTCTCCCAGCAGCCTCAGGAGCATCAGATTAAATCTACACATTCAACTTGATGTACCCTGCATCTGTGGAATACCTGAATAGACAACAAATCAACCCAAATTTGAGTCAGTGGATGTAGGGAGCAATGATATATACATATGTTTTTTTCCTTTTACTCTTTCTGTGAGTGTGAGTATGTTTCCTTGTGTGATTTTGTCTGTATAGCTTTGCTTTTACAATTTGTTCTAGGGTTATGTCTGTCTGTTTTTTATGTTTGCTTGGTTGTTTTTTTCTTTTTCTAATTACTTTTTACAATTTTTATTTTAAATAATTATTTTTTATTTTAAAAACTTTATTTTCTTTTTCTCTTTCGTTTTTTCTCCCTTTTCTTCTGAGCCATGTGGCTGACAGGGTCCTCGTGCTCTGGCTGGGTGTCAGGCCTGTCCCTCTGAGGTGGGAGAGCCAACTTCAGAACATTGGATCACCCGAGACGTCACGGCTCCACATAATATCAAACGGTGAAAGTTCTCCCAGAGATCTCTATCTCAACACTAAGACCCAGCTCCACTCAACAACCAGCAAGCTACAGTACTGGACACCCTATGCAAAACAACTAGCAAGAGAGGAACACAAACCCACCCAATAGCAGAGAGGCTGCCTAAAATAATAATAAGGTCACAGACACCCCAAAACACACCACTGGACACTGTCCTGCCCACCAGAAAGACAAGATCCAAATTCATCCACCAGAATATAGGGACTAGTCCCCTCCACCACAAAGCCTACACAAGCCACTGAAACAACCTTAGCCACTGGGGGCAGACACCAAAAGGAATGGAAACTACGAATCTGCAGCCTGCAAAAAGGACACCCCAAACACAGTAAGTTAAGCAAAATGAGAAGACAGAGAAACACACAGTAGATGAAGGAGCAACGTAAAAACCCACCAGACCAAACAAATGAAGAGGAAATAGGCAGCCTACCTGAAAAAGAATTCAGAGTAATGATACTAAAGATGATCCAAATGCTTGGAAATAGAATGGAGAAAATACAAGAAACGTTTAACAAGGACCTAGAAGAACTAAAGAGCAAACAAACAATGATGAACAACACAATACATGAAATTAAAAATTCTCTAGAAGGAATCAACAGCAGAATAACTGAGGCAGAAGAACGGCTAAGTGATCTGGAAGATAAAACAGTGGAAATAACTGCTGCAGAGCAGAATAAAGAAAAAAGAATGAAAAGAATTGAGGACAGGCTCAGAGACCTCTAGGATAACATTAAACACACCAACATTGGAATTATAGGGGTCCCAGAAGAAAAAGAGAAGAAGAAAGGGACTGAGAAAATATTTGAAGAGATTAGAGTTGAAAACTTCCCTAATATGGGAAAGGAAATAGTCAATCAAGTCCAGGAAGTGCAGAGAGTCCCATACAGGGAAAATACAAGGAGAAACACCAAGACACATATTAATCAAACTATCAAAAATTAAATACAAGGAAAAAATATTGAAAGCAGCAAGGGAAAAACAATGAACAACATACAAGGAAATACCCAAAAGGTTAACAGCTGATCTTTCAGCAGAAACTCTGCAAGCCAGAAGGTAGTGGTAGGACATATATAAAGTGATAAAAGGGAAAAACCTAAAACCAAGAATACTCTAACCAGCAAGGATCTCATTCAGATTCAACAGAGAAATTAAAAGCTTTACAGACAAGCAAAAGCTAAGAGAATTCAGCACCACCAAACCAGCTCTACAACAAATGCTAAAGGAATTTCTCTAGGCAAGAAACACAAGAGAAGGAAAAGACCTACAATAACAAACCCAAAACAATTAAGAAAATGGTAATAAGAACATACATATCAATAATTACCTTAAATGTAAATGGATTAAATGCTCCAACCAAAAGATATGCACTGGCTGAATGGATACAAAAACAAGACCCATATATATGCTGTCTACAAGAGACCCACTTCAGACCTAGGGACACATACAGACTGAAAGTGAGGGGATAGAAAAAGATATTCCATGCAAGTGGAAATCAAACGAAAGCTGGAGTAGCAATTCTCATATCAGACAAAATAGACTTTAAAATAAAGACTACTACAAGAGACAAAGAAGAACACAACATAATGATGAAGGGATCAGTCCAAGAAGAAGTTTTAATAATTGTAAATATTTATGCACCCAACATAGGAGCACCTCAATACGTAAGGCAAATGCTAACAGCCATAAAAGGGGAAGTTGACAGTAACACACTCGTAGTAGGGGATGTTAACACCCCACATTCACCAATGGACAGATCATCCAAAATGAAAATAAATAAGGAAACACAAGCTTTAAATGATACACTAAACAACATGGACTTAACTGATATTTATAGGACATTCCATCCAAAAACAACAAAATATACTTTCTTCTCAAGGGCTCATGGAACATTCTCCAGGATAGATCATATCTTGGGTAACAAATCAAGCCTTGGTAAATTGAGGAAAATTGAAATCGTATCAAGTATCTTTTCTGACCACAATGCTATGAGACTACAATCAATCACAGGAAAAATTCTGTAAAAAATACACACACATGGAGGATAAACAATAAACTACCAAGTAACCAAGATATCACTGAAGAAATCAAAGAGGAAATCAAAAACTACAAGAAACAAATGACCATGAAAACACAATGATCCAAAACCTATGGGATGCATCAAAAGCAGTTCTAAGAGGGAAGTTTATAGTAATACAATCCTACCTCAAGAAACAAGAAACATCTCAAATAAACAACCTTACCTTATACCTAAAGGAATTAGAAAAAGGAGAACCAAAAAAAAAAAAACCCAAAGGTAGCAGAAGGAAAAAAATCATAAAGATCAGCTCAGAAATAAATGAAAAAGAAATGAAGGAAATGATAGCAAAGATCAATAAAACTAAAAACTGGTTCTGTGAGAAGAGGAACAAAATTGATAAACCATTAGCCAGACTCATCAAGGAAAAAAGGGAGAAGACTCAAATCAACAGAATTAGAAATGAAAAAGGAGAAGTAACAACTGACACTGCAGAAATACAAAGGATCAAGAGAGATTACTAGAAGCAACTATATGCCTATAAATTGGACAACCTGGAAGAAATGGACAAATTCTTAGAAAATCACAACCTTCTGAGACTGAATGAGGAAGAAACAGAAAATATAAACAGACCAGTCACAAGCACTGAAATTGACACTGTGATAAAAAATTTTCCAACAAACAAAATCCCAGGACCAGATGGCTTCACAGGTGAATTCTGCCAAACATTTAGAGAAGAGCAAACACCCATGCTTCTCAAACTCTTCCACAATACAGCAGAGGGAGGAACACTCCCGAACTCATTCAAGGAGGCCACCATCACCCTGACACCAAAACCAGACAAAGATGTCACAAAGAAAGAAAACTATTGGCCAATATCACTGATGAACATAAATGCAAAAATCCTCAACAAAATACTAGCAAACAGAATCCAACAGCACACTAAAAGGATCATACACCATGATCAAGTGGGGTTTATCCCAGGAATGCAAGGATTCTTCAATATACGCAAATCAATCAACGTGATACACCATATTAACAAATTGAAGGAGAAAAATCATATGATCATCTCAATAGATGCAGAGAAAGCTTCTAAAAAAATTCAACACCCATTAATGATTTTTAAAAAAACCTCCAGAAAGTAGGCATAGAGGGAACATTCTTCAACATAATAAAGGCCATATATGACAAACCCACAGCAAACATCATCCTGAATGATGAAAAGCTGAAACCATTTCCACTAAGATCAGGAATAAGACAAAGTTGCCCACTCTCACCACTATTATTCAACATAGTTTTGGAATTTTAGCCACAGCAATCAGAGAAGAAAAAGAAATAAAAGGAATCCAAATCGGAAAAGAAGAAGTAAAGTTGTCACTGTTTGTAGATGACATGCTACTATACATAGAGAATCCTAAAGATGCTACCAGAAAACTACTAGAGCTAATCAATGAATTTGGTAAAGTAGCAGGATACAAAATTAATGAACAGAAATCTCTTGCATTCCTATACACTAATGATGAAAAATCTGAAAGAGAAATTAAGGAAACACTCCCATATAGCACTGCAACAAAAAGAATAAAATACCTAGGAATAAACCTACCTAAGGAGACAAAAGACCTGTATGCAGAAAAGTATAAGACACTGATGAAAGAAATTAGATGATACACACAGATGGAGAGATATACCATGTCCTTGGATTGGAAGAATCAAAATTGTGAAAATGACTACTACCCAAAGCAATCTACAGATTCAATGCAATCCCTGTCAAACTACCACTGGCATTTTTCACAGAACTAGACCAAAAAATTTCACAATTTGTATGGAAACACAAAAGACCCCAAATAGCCAAAGCAATCTTGAGAAAGAAAAATGGAGCTGGAGGAATCAGGCTCCCTGACTTCAGATTATACTACAAAGCTACAGTAATCAAAACAGTATGGTACTGTCACAAAAATAGAAATATAGATCAATGGAACAGGATCGAAAGCCCAGAGATAAACCCATGCACATATGGTCACCTTATCTTTGATAAAGGAGGCAAGAATATACAATGGAGAAAAGGCAGCCTCTTCAATAAGTGGTGCTGGGAAAACTGGACAGCTACATGTAAAAGAATGAAATTAGAACACTCCCTAACTCCGTACACAAATATAAACTCAAAATGGATTAAAGACCTATATGTAAGGCTGGACACCATCAAACTCTTAGAGGAAAACATAGGCAGAACACTCTATGACATAAGTCACAGCAAGACCTTTTTGATCCACCTCCTAGAGAAATGGAAATAAAAACAAAAATAAACAAATGGGAGTTAATGAAGCTTAAAAGCTTTTGCATAGCAAAGGAGACCATAAACAAGATGAAAAGACTACCCTCAGAATGGGAGAAAATATTTGCAAAGAAGCAACTGACAAAGGATTAATCTCCAAACATACAAGCAACTCATGCAGCTCAATATCAAAAAACCAAACAACCCAATCCAAAAATCAGCAGAGGACCTAAATAGACATTTCTCCAAAGAAGATATACAGTTTGCCAATAAACACATGAAAGAATGCGCAACATCATTAATCATTAGAGAAATGCAAATCAAAACTACGATGAGATATCATCTCACACAGGTCAGAATGGCCATCATCAAAAAATTTACAAACAATAAATGCTGAAGGTGTGGAGAAAAGGGAATCCTCTTGCACTGTTGGTGGGAGTGTAAATTGATACAGCCACTATGGAGAACAGTATGGAGGTTCCTTAAAAACTACAAATAGAACTACCATACACCCAGCAATCCCACTACTAGGCATATACCCTGAGAAAACCATAATTCAAAAAGAGTCATGGGGCTTCCCTGGTGGCGCAGTGGTTGAGAGTCCGCTTGCTGATGCAGGGGACACGGGTTCGTGCCTCAGTCCGGGAAGATCCCACGTGCTGCGGAGCGGCTATGCCCGTGAGCCATGGCCGCTGAGCCTGCGCGTCCGGAGCCTGCGCGTCCGGAGCCTGTGCTCCGCAACGGAAGAGGCCACAACAGTGAGAGCCCGCGTACCGCAAAAAAAAAAAAAATAAAAATAAGAGTCATGTACCAAAATGTTCATTGCAGCTCTATTTACAATAGCCAGGACATGGAAGAAACCTAAGTGTCCACTGACAGATGAATGGATAAAGAAGATGTGGCACATATATACAATGGATTATTACTCAGACATAAAAAGAAATGAAATTTAGTTATTTGTAGTGAGGTGGATGGACTTAGAGTGTGTCATATTGAGTGAAGTAAGTGAGAAAGAGAAAAACAAATTCTGTATGCTAACACATATATATGGAATCTAAAAACAAAATGGTTCTGAAGAACCTAGGGGCAGGAAAGGAATAAAGATGCAGACCTAGAGAATGGATTTGAGGACACGCGGAGGGGGAAGTGTAAGCATGGCTGAAGTGAGAGCGTGGCATGTACTTATATATACTACCAAATGTAAAATAGATAGATAGTGGTAAGCAGCCACATAGCACAGGGAGGTCAGCTCAGTTCTTTGTGACCACCTAGTGGGGTGGGATAGGGAGGGTGGGAGGGAGATGCAAGAGGAAGAAGAATGGGGATATATGTATATGTATAGCTAATTCACTTTGTTATAAAGCAGAAACTAACACACCATTGTAAAGCAATTATACTCCAATAAAGATGTTAAAAAAATCTATTGGAAGCAGCAAATGCAGTTCTAAGAGGCAAGTTTATAGTGACAAAGGCCTTCCTCAAGAAAAAAAAAATCTCCTACAGCCTAACCTACAATCTAAAGGAATAGAAATAGAACAAACAAACCTGAACATCAGCAGAAAAAAGGAAATAATAAAGATCATAGGGGCCTCCCTGGTGGCGCAGTGGTTGAGAGTCCGCCTGCCAATGCAGGGGACAAGGGTTCATGCCCCGGTCTGGGAGGATCCCACATGCCGCGGAGCGGCTGGGCCCATGAGCCATGGCCGCTGAGCCTGTGCATCCGGAGCCTGTGCTCTGCAACGGGAGAGGCCACAACAGTGAGAGGCCCGCGTACAGCAAAAAAAAAAAAAAAAAAAAAAAAAGATCATAGAAGAAATACATAAAATAGAGCCTAAGTAACAATGGAAAAAAATAAATGAAACCAAGTCTTGCTGTTTTGAAAAGATAAACGAAACTGATAAACCTCTACTAAGAGGAAAAGAGGACCCCAATAAAACAAAATACAAAATGAAAGAAGAGAAATTACAAGTGATACCACAGAGGTACAACAAATTATAAGAGAGTACTACCAACAGTTACATGCCAATAAAGTGGATATCTAGAAGAAATGTACAAATTTCTAGAAACATGCAACCTGCAACGGCTGAATTAAGAAGAAACAGAGAATTTACAGACTGAACACTACTAGTGCAACTGAATTTGTAATAAGAAAAACTCCCAGCAAACAAAAATCCAGGATTGGATGGCTTCACAGGGTAATTCTACTAAACATATAAAGAAGAGCTAACACCTATCCTTCTTAAACTATTCCAAAAAATTGAAAAGGATGGAACACTCCCAAATTCATTCTGCAAGGTCACCACTACTGTGATACCAAAACCATACAATAACACTATAAGAAAAGAATGTTTTAGGCCAATATTGTTGATGAATATAGATTCAAAAATCCACAACAAAATATTAGCAAACCAAATACAACACTTAAAATGATCATACACCATGATCAAGTGGGATTTATTCCAGGGATGCATGATTGGTTCAATATTTGCAAATCAATCACTGTAATATATCACACTAATAATAGTAAGGATAAAAATCAAATGATCATCTCAATAGATGCAGAAAAAGCTTTTGACAAAGTTCAACATCCATTCATGATAAATACTCTCATCAAAGTTGGTACAGAGGGAACACATATCAACATAATAAAGGTCATTTATGACAAACCCACAGGTAAAATCATACTCAATGGTAAAAATCCGAACATCTTTCCTCCAAAATCAGGAACAAGACTAGGATGCCCACTCTCACCACTTTTTTTTTAATGTCACATGGCTATATGGTTTTTAAAAAACATTTATTTATTTTATTTACTTCTTCTTTTTTTTTTTTTTTTTGGCTGTGTGGGGTCTTTGTTGTGGCACACAGGCTTCTCTCCAGTTGTGGCGTACGGGTTTTCTCTCTCTATATGTGGCGTGTGGGCTCTGTAATTGTGGTGTGTAGCCTCCAGAGCGCGTGGACTCTGTAGTGTGCAGGCACACGGGCTCTCTTGTTGAGGTGCGCCAGCTCAGTAGTTGTGGCACACGGGCTTAATTGCCCTGTGGTATTTGGGATCTTAGTTCCCCAGCCAGGGATCGAACTCACATCCCCTGCATTGGAAGGCAGATTCTTTACCAATGGACCACCAGGGAAGTCCCTCTCACCACTTCTAACATAGTATTGGAAGTCCTAGCCGCAGCAATCAGATATGAAAAAGAAATAAAAGGCATCTAAATTGGAAGGAAAGAAGTAAAAACTGTTACTACAATATTTGCAGATGACATGATACTTTCTGTATAAAACCCTAAAGTCTCCACCAAAAAAATAAATAAATAACATAGTTAAGTTACAGGATACAAAATTATATACAGAAATCTGTTGCTTTCTATAAACTACTAATGAACTATCAAAAAAAAAAAAGAAATTAAAGAAGCAATACCACTTAAAACTGCATCAAAAAGAATAAAACACCTAGTAATAAATTTAACCTAGGAGGTGAAACTCCTATACTCTGAAAACTATAAAACATTGATAAAGGAAACTGAAGATGATACAAAGAAATGGAAAGATATCCTGTGTCATGCACTGGAAGAATTGCTATTGTTAAAATGTCTATATTACCCAAAGCAATCTATAGATTTAATACAATCCCTAGCAAAATATCCATGACTTTTTATATAGAACTAGAACAAATAATCCTAAAATTTATATGGAACCACGAAAGACCCTGAATAGCCAAAACAATCTTGAGAAAAAAGAGCAATGCTGGAGTATCATGCTCCCTGACTTTAGACTGTACTACAAATCTACAGTAATCAAAACAGTATGGGGCTTCCCTGGTGGCGCAGTGGTTGAGAGTCTGCCTGTCAATGCAGGGGACACGGGTTCATGTCCCGGTCTGGGAGGATCCCACGTGCCACAGAGCGGCTGGGCCCGTGAGCCATGGCCACTGAGCCTGCGCGTCCAGAGCCTGTGCTCCACAGTGGGAGAGGCCACAACAGTGAGAGGCCCGCGTTCCGCAAAAAAAGAAACAAACAGTATGGTACTGGAATAAAAACAGACACACAAGTCAATGGAACAGAATAGAGGGCCCAGAAATAAACCCACACATTTATGGTCAATTTGACAAAGGAGACAAAAATATACAATGGGGAAAAGATAGTCTCTTCAATAAGTGGTGCTGCAAAATTGGACAGCTACATGTAAAAGGATGAAATTAGAAAAATTTTCTCACACCACATACAAAAATAAACTCGAAAGGGATTAAATACTTAAATGTAAGACTGGAAACTATAAAACTTCCAGAAGAAAACAAACATAGCAGATCACTCTTTGACATAAGTCATAGTATTTTTTTAGATCTGTCTCATCAGGCAAAGGCAATAAAAGCAAAAATAAACAAATGTGATGTAATTAAATTTAAAAGCTTTAGCACAGCAAAGGAAACCACTGATAAAACGAACAGGCAATCTACTGAGTGGGAGAAAATATTTGTAAATGGTATAACTGATAAGGGGTTAATATGCAAAATATATAAACAGCTCATCAACTCAATATCAAAAAAACAAACAACCTGATTTAAAAATGGGGAAAGGACCTGAATATACATTTTTCCAAAGACATACAGATGGCCAACAGGCGCATGAAAAGATGCTCAACACCACTAATCATCTGGGAAATGCGAATCAAAACCACAATGAGATATTACCTCACACCTGTCAGTATGGCTATCATCAAAAAGACCACAAATAACCAATGTTGGTGAGGATGTTAAGAAAATGGAACCCTTATACACTGTTGGTGGGAATGTAAATTGGTGCAACCACTATGGCAAACAGTTTGGAGGTTCTTCAAAAAACTAAAAAGAGAACTACCATATGATCCAGCAATGCCACTCCTGGGTATATATCTGAAGATAACGAAAACATTAATTGAAAAAGATATATGTACCCCAAAGTTCAGAGAAGCATTATTTAAAATAGCCCAAATATGGAAACAACCCAAGTGTCCATCAATAGATGAATGGATAAAGAAGATGTGGTATATGTATTCAATGGAATATTATGCAACCATCAAAAAGAATGAAGTTTTGCCATTTGCAACAACATGGATGGACCTGGAAATGGATGGACTTAGTGAAATAAGTCAGAGAAAGATGAACAGTGTATGTTATCACTTATATGTGAAATCTAAAATATAAAACAAATAAATATATATAACAAAACAGAAATAGACTCACAGATATAGAGAACAAACTAGTGGTGAGAGGGGCTGGGGAGGGGCAAGATAAGGGTAGGGGATTAAGAGGTACAAACTACTATGTATAAGCAACAAGGATATATTGTATAGTTCAGGGAATTATAGCCATTATTTTGTAATAACTTTAAATGAAGTATAGTCTATAAAAATATTGAATCACTATGTTGTAAACCTGAAACTATTATAATATTATAAATCAACTATAATTTTAAAAAAGGAAAAGAAAAGGAAAGTCAGGGGCAGATGGAAGAAGGCTTCTTGTATACTGAAATCACAAAATTAGAGGGCTGGAAGAACTCTCTTAAAGGCTTTCTAAGTACTCTCCAGTCCTGGCTACACATTAGAATCACCAGTATATCTTTTAAAATGCAGATACGTAGGCCTCATTCCAAAACTACTGATTCAGAATCTCTGAGACTAGGGCCTATGAATCAGTATTTGTCTAAAAAAGTACTCCAAACTATTTTTTATCTAGTCATTTTGGCACCAGTCTTAAAATCAGCATTTAGGAACCACTGAGCAGACAGATCTGAAATTTGAATCCTTCATTATAGGGAACTCATTATCCCTATTTTTCCCAGGCAAGCATGTGGCTCTCTCCTAACTCTGCACACTAAAAGTGGACATCTTGGAGATTAAAATAAAACCAAGAGGTTTTGGTATTTACATATACATACCTATATTTTAAAAATTAAGTCCTGCTATACTTGTTCTAAGGACACCTCGAATAAAACTGCAAATGTAACATTTACCCAAACTCATGCAACATATCCCATACTCCTTATGTATGTATTCTTGAATAATTTTTACCCAATACAGTCTATGTAATAATAGGGTATATAATAAGTTATGATATATTTGATGACCATTTTGAGTTAATAGTCAATATTGACAAAGAGTAAAAGTTTAGGTCTATTAGCTTCTAGAAAATGGGTACAAACTGTGGAGGGGGGTGTAGGGGCAAAAAAATTTTTCCTCAGCCCTCTTAGAGTCTCTGCCTAGGTTTGAAACTTAAACTAAGACAGATGAACAGAAGAAAATAATATAATTTAATAAAAGTTTTACATGACACTGGAACCTCCATAAGGAAATGAAGACTGAAAGAAATGGTTAAACCTGTGTGTTTTTATGCTAAGTTTGATGAAGAGTGGAACGTCGCAGAAAGAGTGACTGGGCAAAGGGTATGAGCTAAATACAGCAAACTGTGGGAAACTTAGCAACGCCTGTTTGTTCTGATTCTTTTTGGCATCACCTTGTCTTTGGGGATAAGGATGCTCCTTTCCTCTGGGCATAGGGAGAGCACCTCTCAAATGAGGGTTTTCTGACCTGCTTCAAGGCGGCAGCAGTGTGGGGGAGGTCTTTCTCAAACTCCTTCAACTTAAAATATTCAACATGCCAAAGTGCTATATTTGGGGGTTAGTGTGTCCTGAACCCCATCAGGGGACATTAGGAATAGGTGATTAGAAGGAACAAGAAAATTGTAGGCCAAATTAGAATTAGTCTTGGGGTTCTAGCAGTATGAAGACCTGGAAAGCCAAAGGTAGGAAAGAACCAAAGATAAAGAATCTAGTTTCTTTGAATCTGAGGTAGCTATGTAAGCCCTCTAGTCTGGAACTGAAAGTGAAAACATAATAGATTCAGGAAAAAGAAGATAGATTTCTCAGAGGTTTTTACCAAGAAGGGTTGAGTTCAGATGAAAGAACCTTCAAAAACCAAGAACCAAAGTAAGCAAGGTTGACCTCAAACTAGGTTTTGCACTTGCCTCCCAACCTTAGTAAAATCCATACTATGAGTGCTCTTGACTATAAAATATTTTTTGCACTTTACAAAGAATCATCTGTGTATAGGCCTATCAGTGACTCACTAATGAGGAGTGGCACACAGGAAATTATGAGCAAAGAATGTGCTAATGCTATCAAGGCTTAGAAAGGAATATCTCTTACTCATTCCAGCCTCTCAAGTGGTAACAACCAGAAGGGATCTGCAATGAACTCAGGATGCCCTGACAATCACAGAGAGTAACTAAAAACATTAGCTTAACAATGTAGTAAAAACTAGAGATAAACCCAGTTAGCTACCTCTTTAAGTTGCTCAGATTAGTTCTCCTAAGTTAAAGAGGAAATATTTTTCTAGATTACTCCCACGTCTGTACTATTACATGTCATTTAACAATATAGAATGCATAGAAATATAAGTCTTTCTCTAGTGGTTCCATAAGCCTCAAATTCAATTAGTTTTATTATGGTATGTTAAGATTTTTCAATTGCCCTATGAACACTGCCTCAAAAGTCTGTTGCGTGCTTCCTAATCAAGATATTGCCAGAAGAAAAAAGGGAAAGATTAAAAATCAACAGCCATCTACCCCTTAGCACTACTTGCGTTCAATACCACAGGACACTATCTGTCTTTTTAAAGTGCTATATATGATCTAAGCACAATTGACTTCTCTCTGGATAGAACCATAACAGTCATAGGCTTTTAGAGCTGGAAGGAAATGGTCATTTAATGCTACTCCTTATCACCACCGTCAGCAACAAGCATTTATTGTTTGCCTGCTGTGTCCTAGGTTAATACCACCAAACAGAAGCTGCGAAATTTAAGGCCATTTATGTCAAAATGATGGTAGATGTAGGGAGAGGTTAAAAAGAGAAACAGAAACCCTGGAATTAAAATAATTATAGAATCTCTGAGATGAACAGGAATTTAGCAAGGAATGAATTTAGCAGGATAAAAGGAATTTAGATTGATCCAAAATGTATTTTTACAGGGAGAAAAACTGTAGTCTAGAAAGGATACAAATTGTTCAGTGATATAAGGCAATTAACGAGTGGCAAAGCTCAAACTTGAGCCCAAGTCTCCTGACTCTTAAGTCTAAGTTTCTTTCACTACAGCTTGTAACCTAAACTATACCATTTTGCTATAAAACCAAAATTATTTTCCATCATGAACAGATCACACAACTATCTAATGTCTACATACTAATATCCCTACATTTAAAGAAATTGAAAAAAAAGAATTTGAAAAAAATTTAAACTTAGAAGAATTTGAAAAAACTTAAAATAGGACTTTCCTATTCTTTGAATACGATTTCTTATAATTTTTGAACCACTATGCAATTGACTGATCCCTGTATATATGCACAATTACCAAACAGTTCATATTAGAGTCTTACAGTATGCAATCTTGACTTTCTGACAAGGTTACTATACTTGGACCATTTTTTCCATGTCAATAACTAGACTGGATTGGGGTAGCCTCTAAAGTGTGGGAGGCAAGGTAGCAACGGTATTCTATACCACGATTCCCATAGGACCCAATGTCCAGAAGCCAACAGCTTCAATTCCAGCTTTATCAGTGATTTACTGTAGACTTCAGTAACCATTAACACTAAGGTTTTCAGTTCTGTTCAGAAAAAAAGACCCTCAAACTGATGAAATTATCCAAGAATAAAGATAATACTTCTGTGCTAGGTTTTATATAGGCATAGAATTGTTCAAATGACCATGTGAATACTCAGATTACTTTAATAATGAGAAGGATAAAGCAAACTCCTCATAATTTTTTCTAAATTTTTGAAGAATGTGATGTTAGCAGAGTATTTCTCTACCTTACCTCAGGTTCATATTACAAGTATCTGATGAAATTTTATGGAATTCTTAAGAGACCTCTGTGATTTATATTTATGAAGTAAAATATTTAGCTTCACTACATTTTGCATATAACAGAATAAGAACTAAGATCAAAATTAATTATGTCTGTATGTGTTTCAATTTAAACAAGAAGAATTGAGCTTAAAGTCAAATCTCTTGAGGTGGTCAGTCGTCTGAGTTTGTATTTCCATGTTTGTGAGAGCTCAAAATACTTGTATAAAGAAAATGTTCTTAGTTAAACTATTTTTATTGAATATCCACATCTCTTGAAGGTAATTATAACTTGCTTTTGCAACATAAAGTAGAAGTCAAATTATTCGATTTTATGTACATAATGACATAAATGAAATGTAGTCAGAGATATAGTTAAAACAACCCTGGGCTTCCTTGTGGTCTTCAGACAGCATTTTCTAAACTCACAGTTGAGTCCTTGTCTTTACTCACCCACTTAAAAGGCAGTTTAAAGATGGATGAGGCAGCAACAAGGCAGCCCTGGTCTTAATAGCAAAGCATAAAGTCAACAATTTAAACTTTCAGCAATACTGTGCACAGTAACAAGAAAAATGTGTTCATAAGGCAAAAATAAAATTAAATGTATAAGTACTTTTTCATCTTCCCTTTATTACTCCTGTTTTTTGGGTTTTTTTAGAATTTATTTATTTTTGCTTGTGTTGGGTCTTCGTTGCTATGAGCAGGCTTTCTCTCTAGTTGAGGCGAGGGGGGCTACTCTTTGTTGTGGTGCGTGGGCTTCTCACTGCAGTGGCTTCTCTGGTTGCAGAGCATGGGCTCTAGGCATGCGGGCTTCAGTCGTTGTAGCTCGTGGGCTCTAGAGCACAGGCTCAGTAGTTGTGGTGCACGGGCTTAGTTGCTCCATGGCATGTGGGATCTTCCCAGACCGGGGCTCAAACCCGTGTTCCCTGCATTGGCAGGCTGATTCTTAACCATTGCACCACCAGGGAAGCCCTATTATTCCTGTTTTTAAATGCACCTCATTAGCAAAAATATTTAGAATGCAAATATTTTAGTAAAGGATAACTCTGTTGAAATTATTACAAAAGATTTTGACATAGCTGTTTGAAGAGTTTCACCTGATTAATAATTTTGAGCCTACTTCATCTTTAAGAACAAAAGAAAAATTGATAATATTCCTTCATCTTAATTCCTCCTACTCAAGAGAGGATAAGAGAAGAGCTTCCTCTGCCCCCTAAGTTGCATTCTTCTTTTTACCCAACCTCAGATCAGAGAAGAACAATGAAGTAAGCAGGACACATTCTGGGATGTGAAGAATGCAATTCTTTACATAAGTTTGCAAGACAGTCCAATGTACAATCCGGTAAAGAAGAATGAAACATTTCTTTGATTCTATTGTCACTTTACCACATGCCACATTTTTCTCAAGAAAACTGAACTACAGAAAGACTGAGAAGAAATTTAATCATAGGTTACTCCATCTTAGAAATCCTCAAGCAAGAAACAAAGTCATAACAGGCAGCACTTTTATTAGCTCCATTTCCCAGACCTTTAAATTCCTATTATTTTAATTGCAAGTAGAAATGTCAGATTATTTTGTTCAGCCAGGTAAATCATCTTTGGATCTAAGACCTCTTAAATTAAAGGAAACAACTAATTTTGTCTTTTTGACTAACTCTCTGGGAGCTGAAGTTCCCTTAAACCTTTAATTATACCCATAGGTAAAGGGAAGGAAACATCCTGCAAACAATCACATTCTTCTTTCAATAACCAAAAGTCAAGGCTACCATCACAATAAATGCTGGATGCAGATTCCATTGCATCATTTAGCTCATTTCTCTCTGACCTCACAGCCATTCCAAAGGAAAAAAGGAGATCTGGTTTCTTATAAGTATTACAGAGGTAAACAGCAGAGAGGTCAGGCAAAATTGGCATAATTTTGCTTATCCCCGAAATTACACGAAATCAGCAATTAAATGTCGGCTTCACCATCTGTATAATGAGGGAGAGAGGTGGGCTCAGGGAACTGTTAAGTCCCTTACTGTTCTGACCCTGTGAATTAGTGAAGCATTAGCAGCCAAATCCCTTTGTTCCCCTCCTTCTATCACTAGCAGTTTCCAACTCTAGTTTTGAAGCAATCATTAAGGTAAGGGATGAACTGGCATTGGCCACATGGCCAACTCTACAGTGGTATACAATGGCTCAAATGAAAAGTATATGCTATCCCATTGTTCCAGTAAGAAATTCAGAATTAGAGTAGGCTGCATTCAAGTTCCAACTCTCTGATACTATAATGAAGCAGGCTCAGAAGCCAAGGATGGATGGATAAAGAGTAGCAGAGGGAACTACAATCCAGACTGACCTCTGGCCCCTCACACTGGCCATGCCCCATTATACATGAGTGACTGCTCCAAAGAAGTCAAGGGGAGCCAGGAGTTCAGCTCATACAGGACCTAAGGTTATATTCGTCTTCCTCTTCTTTTAATTGTAAATTCATTCAGAAAGTAAAGTGGCATGCAGAAACTAATGCAGTTATATTTGCCCATATACAGAACTAGAACATCCAACAAAACTAAAGGCCCAAAGGGAAAATTTCAGGGATATCTTACCATATCTCAAACCCAATGCTTCAGTAAGTAGTAGCTTAGACGTACAAACAAATGCAATGTTCCACTGGGGCACAATTCTACTTTCTTATGTTTGAGCCTTTAGGCCATGCCATTTTCGCAGTCAACAACACCCTACGTCTCCTCTGGAAATCCGCATCTCTAATTAAAACAAACAAACAAAAAAACCACCTTCCGAATTCCCCAGGGGAAACTGATCACCCAAACAAAATCAATTGTTTCACCCTCTGCCCTCCCATAGCCCTTTGCTTGAGCCTCCATTACAGCACGCATTTCATTATTTTTGCATTCTCTTTCATTGCCATGACTTTTCTATTGCTATTTTCTAATGAGTAAGCTCATTGAGGATGGGGCTCTATCTCACTAAGCACCAGGTACCCTCACAGCACCCAGTACAGTACTTCGTATACTGTGGCTCTTGAATGTTTTTAGGGTGCTTACCTGGGGGCCCTCCTGAGATGAAATCTTTGGCATGAGGTTATCCTTCCATTTGCAATTTGAGTTCTGACTTTCACTACAAGGAAGATTACATTCAATAAACTGAAGGATATTAAAATAGGTATGAGATTCTAAGTCAATCCCTACTCTCACATGTGATTGACATAATAAAAACTTTCCAAAGTGACAACCTGGAGTTTTTTCCTTTCTACCGGGGAGCTCTTTGGGTTGCAAAACAGCAATTCTTGAAATAATACGGAGCTATACTCAAAGGAGAGTTGGTAGGAACCATACACACAAGGACGCACCTCAGTGGCATATGGAAATCTGATTCTGGAAGCACATCTGTAATCACTTATAAACAGAGCCACATGACTACTGTACGTCCTAGAGAGTCTCGCATGATGTCATACATTAATGCAAAGATTAGAGGCCTCAAAGAGCCACAGTCTATGTATCACTCTGCCGAACATTTCTTTTCATTTAGTTGGGCTGAACACATATAGAAATGCACAATTCAATCAAGGATCGGGTTTAACCATAAACATTAAGGTTAAAGTTAAAGGGATTATTACTGACTAGACAGGATATTGTATAAATATGGCTTGGGATTGATAACAAGCTCTAATTATAAAATACTCATTTGGAAAGGAGGACAAGGCTATACAATGAGAGGAAGACAAAGATTCTGCTAATATATAAATGATAAAACAGGCCATTATTTAATCAAACCCACACAGGGCACTTTAACATGATGGACACTGACAGCCTCATTTTATGCTATCCATACTGGAGGCAAAATTAAAGGATGTCATTCTAGCACTTTCAGAAATAAACACCTTTGGATAGAATGTAAGGCAGAGGCCCCTTATAGCAAATATCAAACTATCATGGATAATGTTATGGTGAATCTTCAACACACTTATTAAAATGCATTGGATTAAAACAAAATTGATTTGCTCACTGTCTATCTTCCTTCTCGATGTGGAACTCCAATTAAAATCAATAGGTTTGAAACTTGTAAGCACAGCACTAAATTATTAACACCATGAGTTCTTTTAGAAAATTAACACTGAAAAAGAATTTTACATAGACTTACCTTTTCATTCTTCATGAGAAAGCGGTTGCAGTATAATTTCCTTCCAACATTTCCCTCTTTAATCAAATCTATACTTTGAACGAATTTAATCAAATAGTATTTGCAAGGAGTTACCCAATGGAATCTTAGGACTAAGGAAATTTATCTCTTGGGTCCTGCTGGCTTTAACATTCTTTGATCCCAAGAAAAATGATACTGATGGCATGATGTGTCAATAGCAAACAATTTTAATCTTGGCAAACCCTAAGAATGGAGCAGAGAGGAGATTATAGAATGCTCTAAAAGAATGCTCCCTAATTTTTCAACAATCCATCTCCCACTTTTCATTTCCCCAAAGTGAAAAATATCATCACAATGTGTGTTTATGTGTGTGTATGGGTGCATGGCTAAAAGAATAATGTTTATTATTTTTTATGCCCTATCTACTTCTTTAAAAGAATTGGAGCAGTGCATTAATAAATAGGAATGCACTCAGAAATGAAGTAAAGTGGGATGTATATGTGTAACAGTTGTACCTGAAAACCTAAGCTAAGAAGAACTACTACAAGTGAGCATAAGGTAGTTCTGTGCCCCGCACCACGATACACTCAACATATATGAGAAATTAGCTCGCATCAACAAATTTGTTACATTAACAAAATAGGGGCTGGATTTCAACATCCTCACTGATGAGGATTTTATCATCAGTATTCCCTTTCCTTTGCACAGGGAGTACCAGTTCATTTGAAAAAAAAAAAAGTCCTAAATACTGCCATATTTCCATTTTCCCAAAGAATTTCAGCTTAGAGAACTCTTCTTCTTTTTATTATAAATTAATCTCTGCTCAGAGTTCATCAGCTTTTCCTGAACTGAAGTTTCTCAAACCCATCTCCATCCTACCCTACACCCCACTGTCAATAACATTTGTGAATGTTCTAATCCCTATCCCTAAAGGTACAGATTCATCAGTTTTTAATCCCCATTGATCTGTGCTGACATTGCTGAAATCTATTCATGTCACCAAAGCACAATATTAGAAAAATAAATTTTCAAATAAAGGGGAAAGTGCTACTGAAAGTATGAGATACCTACTAATATGAGTTGAATTTTTTAATTTTTAAGAAATACCATTATAAACATAAGGCTGTTTACATGTTCTCCATAAAACCACGGCTAAGGTAATATATTTTAGTAGTTGAAATATATGGTCCTGTTCACTTTGCAATCAACTTAACGAAACTGTAATTCTCCAATAAGGATAATCAACATCTAGTACCAAGTTTGAATACATGTACAAAATCTGATTTTTTCCTCCAAAAAATATGCTATACAATCTGTTTAGAAACTTTAAAGGACCATAAGATTTTAGAACTGGAAGTGATCTTTATAAAATACTTGGCGGTTTTGATTTTATAATGAGTGATTTCTAGCTGGGGATGAGGTGGGGGGGCAATGACAAACAAGTAACCTCAGGATGCAGACAAATGGCCAAGTTCCTTAATTAGTTTTTGAATTGCCATAGTGAAAATAATCTTGATGAGCAATTCAAAGTAATTAGAATGCTTTGAACAGTATGCTACCCAAAAAGATCTGTGATCTACAACTTGAGCTGACTGGTACCCTATCATTTTACAGCCCTAACCAGAGATAAAGTACCATTCACCAAACAAATCTTTATGGCCCTCCCCAAAAGGACCCACAGAAGATTTTGAAAAACACAACCTTAGAAGTCCATTTGTCTTTTCTTGTCTTGCCTAATTTCATTCCCTTCCTTTCTTTCCCTTCTTCCCACCCAGTCTTAAAGCCAGCTCAGCCATCCAGTGATGCCTTTCCTGACCATCTCAGAAGCCTCACTTGTCTCATCCATCCTAGGAATTTCTGATCAGGTTAGTAGGGAGCCACTGAAAGCTTTCAGCCGATGAGTGAAAAACTAAAGTCTGTGTTTCAGGTAGTTTCATTATTTCTGCACATTGCCTTGGAACGTTGTCAACACAACTTTCCAAGTGTATTTAGTGACAGAGGCCAGAATGGCATGATAAAAGAAGGGATGATGTCTGACATTTCCCAAGAAAAAAACACTGCTAGGGGCTTCCCTGATGGCGCAGTGGTTGAGAGTCCGCCTGCCAATGCAGGGGACATGGGTTCGTGCCCCGGTCCGGGAAGATCCCACATGCCGCGGAGCGGCTGGGCCCGTGAGCCATGGCCACTGAGCCTGCACGTCCGGAGCCTGTGCTCCGCAATGGGAGAGGCCACAACAGTGAGAGGCCCATGTACCACAAAGACAAAAAAAAAAAAAATCACTGCTAGAACTTCATGATTAACTAAATATAGAGATAAAGGAAATCAGCAGCAAATTACAAATAATGCCTGCTTGTCTTTTTCTCCCTTGATAATTTTGTGATTGACCAATATATGTTTTATGGCTGATGGCACCTGCCCTACTAAATCAAGTAGTTAAGTGGCATTTGGTAGAGCCTGATTACTTCACATGCTATGATCTAATAATTTTAATGCAGTTTTGATTAAGTACTATTCTCCTTACTGCTGACAAGGTACCTGAGATGTTAATTGTAGGGTGAAGACACTTATTCACTACAAGGAAGGAACAAATGTGATTATATCTGACACCTAGTACTCTCTATTCACTTTCCTTCTCTAACAGATATAGCCCCTTAATTTAAAATAGTGATAAAAGCAATCAATGCCCTCCTTCATAGTCCTATAAAATTCAATCACTTTTATTTTCTTGCTATAGAAACTAAGAAAAATATTAAAATATATTTGTATATACATACACATAATTTATCATTCATTTTTGTTACCAACAACTTTCTATATCACTCAACCGTTAAAATTTTTGTCTAGAAAACAAATAAAAATGTATTTCCCTATTAACTATGATCTGGAGTCTTTCCTTGAATTAAGCATTACAATAATGGGACCAATATACAAGTCAGTTACCTCAAAAAGAGAAACTTTCCTATTATCTTACTGTATACCTAATCCCAGAGAAAATACTATAAAATGCTTCCTTTTTTTAGATCAGCAATTTTCAATGAGGTTCCATGCCCTAAGACAGGGTTTGGCAAACTTTTTCTGTAAAGGGCCACGTAGTAAATGTCTTAAAGGCTTTGTGGGCCAGGTACAGTCTCTGGTCTCTGTCACATATTCTTTTTTAACAACTCTTTAAAATGTAAAAAAAAATTGTTTTTTTAGCTTTCAGGCTACACACAGACTGCAGGCTGGATTTGGCCCTTGGCTATAGTTTGCCAACTGCTGCTCTAAGGAATCTACTGTGTGTAATAAATAAACTCCTCTCTAGTGCATCTAGAATGGTTTTAGTTGTGTCCTTCTTGGGAGAATTGAGAAAACATTAACTCATACCATTGTCTCTGTTTTGTGGTGCAGAATGACAATTGCAATTGAGAAAGGCTGCATTAGATTAACAAAGCTCCAAAAACACTACTGGAGGAAAGTGATCATTATTATTTTTTAAAAATACAGGCATTCAAAAATATTTACAAGGGAGAGGGGAAAATCCAAAATTTCAAGGAAACTTCCTTTCGTACAAAACATAAGCCAAACATTATAGCCTTCCTACCTCTTAGTAGAAAATTAATTACACATAGTAGAAAAGTAATTAAACACATCAATTGCCTCAGTAGAAAATTAATTACATCCAATTCAAAATTTGCTTGGAATGAATACATGATCTCTTATCTTTTATAAATAATAGCCTAGTCCAGACTCCTGAGCAGAATCCCCAAAGCTCACAGTTTTACATTTGAGGAGATGTGTGCAGGCATTATTTCACAGTATAAAGGAAGAGAATACACTACATTCTTCATTCTAGTAATTAGGAGAAGACAATTTAGTGTCCTACTAGGAAAAAAGAATTAAATTCTCAAACTCTGGAATCACTCGGCCATATTAAATAAGAATATTCTCTCACAATATATGGATCATCTTTTGAGTTAAAGGGGTTTTTAAAAAATCATCTAAAACTGTGCCTTATCTTTCAATCAGGATCATACTTACACTATGACTGCACAACACACTGTCATTAAAGAATAACACACAAGAGTAATCAAATTAAATTGCTTTGGGTTATACAGATTGACTCTGCCAAAAAACCCAGGCACGTGGATGGACAATGGGAGAAAGCTGTCTCTATCCTGGAAAGTGGGGAGGGGGCTGCAATCCCTGGGCAAAATACAATGTTGTTGTTGGCTTTTTCCAAGTATGAAGACATTTATACCTTTTAAACTATTGGAAAGTTAAAAGCCAACAATAAAATAATGTAGTATTTGGTATCCATAAGTCTTCTTAGAAAAAAGTAATTGGACTACATACTTCTCTAGAATTCTTCTCCCAGCCAAGACATAAATCAAGTGGTGCTAAAAAGTGATTAAGCAAACTTATTTTAAAGTAAATCTGAGATGCTACACAGCCTTGAAATGCTCCAAAAAACTGTTTTAATCATTCCCTGAGGGAGAATTTTAAGGCCAGAACCTACTGGAAAAGTAACAATATTAATTCCAGTCATTTGGAAGAAAGATTTCTTCTCTTTAGCCTCCCCTTCCCCATCCCCAAATAACAGTCCAAATTAGTCAAATATAATCCAGTGATAATCTGGCACTTTTCCTTGTTAATGAAAAGTATTCATTTTGCCTACAGAGGGAAAAAAAGGCCACCCAAAATGACTCCAAGTGTCTAGAAACAATTTATTGGTGCAGTACACACGCCACCAAAATTGCACATCTTAAACAGAAAAGCAGCTGAAATCACCATCCCTATGAGGTCAGCTCTTCCCCCTGATCTTTCACAAGCTTTCTCCCAACCACAAAAGACTCTTTACATTTTCTTGCCATAACAAGTCGATTACGTAAATGTAACTTTTATCACAGAAGTCATAAGCAACAAGAAAGAAATGAATTACTATTACCTCCCCAATTTCCTTTTCTGTTAGCTTTTTCTCCTCTCTGCAGAAAGTAGAGAAATTTCCCATTCTAAAAAATAGAGAGAGAATTCTCAATCTTTAAAGCAAAAGACTACTTTTTCCCTTCCTAGGAAATACTGTCTTTCTCTTCTTCCAGTGTCCAACACCTTTTCCCTTACCTACATTTTCTGTCTGCTCATGAGCAGCAGGAATCCTCTGGTATTATGAAATTCTACCTTCCCAAAGCACGGTTTACACTGCAGCCTCCAAAACGATGCCTGAACCTCAGCAGATAGAAGAGCCATAGCAACAGCGGTAATAGTTTTTTTTTCACTTGCTATTACCAGAAATCACAGTCCGAAAAGATGACGATGGAGGTGTCACCTATGCTAAAACCTGATTCACTATTTAACTAGTCAAATCCCACGTTTTCATTTTATGTGCCCTTTGGGAAGCCTGTGACAGAGTAAAAAAAGATCTTTCAGTGACAGTCACCATTTTTCATGAAGAGATAAATAGTTAAAAAAAAAAGCAGCTCTCCTGTATGAGATTTTGTTTGCCACTAAAACAGAATCCAATGCCCTAACCCCCTCCATTCCCTATCACCTTAGAATCTAGTGTAAAGTACCTATAACAATTTTAGCTTCAAAATAAGAGCTTAGACAATGATCACAAGTTTCTGTTAACCAGAAGTCATTTGTATACTACTCACATGCCTCTGATTTTACTAATAGGTAAACAGATTTGTATCTATCAAAAGCAGTTCCTTTGATGCAATGATTCTCTGTAAGACTATTCTATGGGAGGAAATTAAGCAGAGAATTGAGAATCTTGATAAATATAATCCTACGTAATGTTCAATCCAATTCTAATTCACTAAAACAGCTTAACACTGGTACTGAATTTCATTAAAAGTTGTTTTCCATGATCTGTTTCTTGTATGGAATAGACTGCTGTGAATCCAATTTCTTTAAGAATAGTAATAGTTTAAATATTAAAGACAGAAAAAGGAACTAGTGATGATAAAACCGCAACGTGTAAAATCCTGATAACACTGTTATGTATTTAGTCACAGGTACATATATGCATATGTATTTACCTTTTATAAATACATATTTAAAGATTTTTATAAATCTTTTTAAAGGTGGTAAAGAACTCTATATATTACTATATAATAAAAATATTTAGCAAATCCATGGATACCATAATTTTTACTGAGTACATAATTTTTACATCAATTTTACTGAATTCCTTTTATATGCAGACCTTCTTAAACATTACCAAATCATCATTTTCTGCTTCTTGAACTTAGTGACCATGCTATCTTTTACCCATTTTTATTTTGACGATGCACTTGTCTACTTTTTAAAATAGTTATGTCTAAATTTGGTACAGCTGACTAAAAACTCTACTGGCCAATGTTGAGCCTCATTTTCTTGAATAGATCAAAAGTGTTTTCAAACACAAAATATACTTCATGTACAATATACATTTCATGTGCATATACACACAGCCCCCATCAATTTTCCCCAATGAAAACTTAATTTACCGTCCAAAATAATGAAAAATGGGTCACAAAAGTAGTTAAGTATCCTGGAAAAGAGACAGCTACCCCAAAAGAGGTGAGAGGTATAAGGTAAACATATCAGAATTTTACACCCAAACAAATTGTATTCCCTAAAGGGGGAGAAAGTCCCCTAGGCACTCAAGGAACTTATTTTAATGGTAATTAAGCATCACCTAAAATGTGTTTAGAGGTACATTTCTACACATGTTTTTGAACATCCTCACTCGTGGCACATCTTCGATTCTGAAGGATAATTTCGGTTTTGTTAGCTGTGTGTTCATTTTAGAAATTGAAAAGTGACTTAGGTCCAAGGCTGGTGAATGAAGTGGGGAATCAAGTTTGCTCACATTGTTTGGTGTTGGCAAACTCATTAAGTAGGCTCATTTGCTTCTCTTATTTTCAGTTCTAATCCTTTGTTTAAACTGAGCTCTGAGCTTTCCTACATGGTACCCGTTGGCAAATGGTAATATATTAATCTGACAGGTATAGAGAATATTTTAGACAGCAGAAGCTGGAGTCAGAAAGGCCATTTAGGAAGTGGTTTGATATTTCCTTAATGATTCAGAAGTAACTTCCTCCCCCTCCAAGAATTTCCATATGTAAACACAAGGTAGCTTTGGAATATGATAACTTTGAATGGGTATTTTTGACATAATAGCAGCTCAGAGTTATTACATCCGGGTTTTTTTTTGGGGGGGGGTAATACAGAGTGAGGGAAAGGGATTCTGTACAACAAAATTGATGAGATGTATCAAAATTGGAAAAAGTCTTTAAAATGTCTATCTTTGGGGTAAATGGTGCCACTTACTGGCATTTAGGAAACTGGCATTTTATTTCACTTCAGCCAAATTGCATTTTCACAAGTATAAGCATAAATAGATTTCATGTTCTTAATAAAAGTGTTTGCATTTGAAGAGCATTTACTGAGCTGTCAAACCTACCTGGATCAAGGAGCTCAGAAGTGGTGGGTGCCAGTGAGATTTTGGAAACTACAAAACTTAATACAAAATTGAGTTCAGCTTCTTGGATGATTGAAAATCATGTTATTTTGATTTCTCACAATTTCATTTACTATCTGCCTCCATGTAGGACCTCCCATCTCCATCTTCACTCCTGAACAAACCTGTTACTAATTGCTTCTGCTTGGTTGTGTGGCCAGTGCTTCAAATTCAAGTTTTAAAAGTAAACCCATTTTCTCCCAAACTTGGCAATATCTTTGAGTCTTTACTCTCCCATCATGTTTTTGCCCTTCCCATATCCAATTAGTCACCAAGGTCTGTCAAGTCTTCCTTACATGGTGCTCAGAGTGGTCCCCAGACAAGCGGAGCAGCTGGGAACTCATCAGAAATGCAAATTCATGGACACTGCAGACCTACTTGAATCAGAAACTCTGGAGGCAACCTAAATGTCCATCGACAGATGAATGGATAAAGAAGATGTGGCACATATATACAATGGAATATTACTCAGCCATAAAAAGAAACAAAACTGAGTTATTTGTAGTGAGGTGGATGGACCTAGAGTCTGTCATACAGAGTGAAGTAAGTCAGAAAGAGAAAAACAAATACCGTATGCTAACACATATACATGAAATCTAAAAGAAAAAAAAAGGTTCTGATGAACCTAGAGGCAGGACAGGAATAAAGATGCAGATGTAGAGAATGGACTTGAGGACACGGGGAGGGGGAAAGGTTAGATGGGACAAAGTGAGAGAGTGGCATGGTCATATATACACTACCAAACGTAAAATAGATAGCTAGTGGGAAGCAGCTGCACAACACAGGGAGATCTGCTCGGTGCTTTGTGACCACCTAGGGGGGTGGGATAGGGAGGGTGGGAGGGAGATGCAAGAGGGAGGAGATATGGGGATATATGTATACGTAGAGCTGATTCACTTTGTTATACAGAAGAAACTGACACAACATTGTGAAGCAATTATACTACAATAAAGATGTTTAAAAAAAAGGAAAAGAAAAAAAGAAACTCTGGAGATGGGGCCTGGCAGTCTGTGTTTTAACAAACCCTCCAGGTGGTTCTGATACATGCTCAAGCTTGACCATCACTGCCCTAGATCACACCCTTAACAGCTAAAGCCTGGGCTATTACAACATCCACTTATTATATCTAGCCTTTCCCTCTCCAACCCAGCCTGTTAGGTTGGAAGCCTAATGTAATCTTCCAAAAACAGACAACGAACCATTGCTTTCATCAGTTCACTTTCTTGATTAAAAAAAAAAAAAACACAACAACAGCAACAACTTGCTGCAGACTGAGTTAAAAATAACTGTCTCAGTCTGGCATTCAAGGCCTTTCATAATTTGGTCCTAACGTAGTTCATGGCAACAAGCACCTACCTCACACCTCTGTTATGGAAGGAACCTTGTGTGTGTCCCTTTATGCCTTTTCCCCTGCCTGTTTCCCACTCTCCTTTAAGGGTCTGTTCAGGGATGCCCTGCCTAGAAGCAAGGTAGTGCAGTGGCAAAAGCACAAGTGCCTAGCATAAAGGCATTCTATAAATGATAATTCCCTTCCTTAGTCTGATCTTCCTTGGAATGCTACTATGTCAGTTTCTATCACATTTGGGATTCATTACTATTGCTCTGCATTGTTAGATGCCTAAATGTGTAGATGTCTAATCTCTTCAGTTTCTGTATAAACTTCTTGAGGTCAGGGACTCCTTTATACTTTTTGTATCTCAAAGATAGGTATCAAGCACTATGTCCTACACAATGTGGGTCTTCCAAACTTTGCTGCTAATATTTTTCTAGCTTAAATCACACCTAGTTGTTTCATGAAGACTAAGCGTGTAAAAACATTAAACCCGGATCACCAGCGTCCAACTTCGGAAAGTCTATTACCATTAACTGACAGGCACATAGGAAGGCTCAGAGCAAAGTTCAAACAAAGGATTTGAAATAGAACTAGAGAAGCAAACAGGACCCTAATTAATGAGCTTGCTCACTGTTCTTCCCATGGGGTCGGTAGCACTTAAAAAGCATACATTTGAAATATGCTTCTTTCCCTGAGGCTGCTAGACACACTGACTGTAGTCTCCTTAACCACAAGAGGTCAAAGTTCTATTTTCTATCCCTATACTTAGTAGCATGTGTGCATGCTTTGCTGATTGGTTTCTTTTATGCTTCTACTTAAAGTTAAGGCAGGCAGCAGGAAATTGAGACCAGGGAGGCCAGAAACATTCCCAGCTCTAGGGGGCAACAATAATGATGAACCTAGCTCTGGGAAGAAATTATGACTTTATGGTTTATACTGACTCAGCTGCCCAAAATTTTCTTGCATTAATAACAACCTATGCCCCACTTGATTATCTATGTTGCCTATCCCTTCCCCATCACCCACTGCTATGTTATTTATACTATACTGCAGCAAGCAGTTAAATCCTAGCTTAATATAACATACTGTAAAATGATATGTCCCAAAGCCAATGGCTTAATGGAAAGCCGGGGGAGGGGATAAAAAGGCACTAACAGAGCAACTCAAAAATGCATTTTCAAAGAAAAATCTGGATGCGTCTAAATGTCCTTGAAGTCTTTACTCCACCTGCCAAAAATTCACTCCTAGGATTGTGTTACCAGGCACTATTGAAATCTGGTAGAGTAATTCACTAGTGTGCTTAGAAATTCCCTAACATATCTAGTATGGTATGGATTTCAAATCCAGTAAAAACTTCATTAAGTTGATACTGGGAAGCTATTTCTATGATTCAAAGCAACTGTTAGTCTTCAGCTAGACACTCTATTGTTCCGTAATAAACAAATTGATAAATTCAATGATAGTTGATTTGAACCCTACTTTTTTCAGTCTTTTACATTTTAAATGGATAGGGTTTTACAGATTTCTTTTCCTCACTTTTTTATAAAACAGGTGAAAGGGAGAGAGGGGAAAAAATACCACTAAGAACACACGATCTCTGTTACAAGGATCTTAAAGAAAGGTTGAGAAGTTTTTTTCTGTAAACATTTTTCATGAGAAAAAGATAAAAACACAATGCCTTGGATTTCCTCAGCAGCACATTCTTGAAGTTACTTGATCAAAAAGGAGGAGAGTGGACATTTTAAAAAAGATAATTAGAATATTTTTAACTATTACACCTAAGCTGTCTATAGTTTTGTTTACTCTAGTCCCCAGGAAGTATGAACCACAATTTTGTTCATATTTTGCTAGAATATCCAAAGCTGTTGTACCAATGCCAATATTTTAGGACACGGATCATTCGAATCCATGATCGTATGATAAACGAAGGAAGAGAAAGGCCAGCGGGCTGCTGTCAGAAGTACGCTGGAACAAGTCCAGAAAAGGCTGAGGGGGAGTATAGCTCTATCCCCAGTAAGGTAAATGCTGGTGAGAGGTAATGGGGAGAGACAAGCAGGAATAGAGGAGAAGGATGGGATCTGCTCTGCACTAGGTTTCCTAGTTTCTCTGAATGTGCATTTCAGAAGATCTGCTTGAAATATATGGGATTTGGGGGAGGGACAACAAAGAGGATGATGGGTAGAGTTGGCCAGCAATGTGCTCTTCTGTTTTTAAATATAAATTTGAAGTCACTTTCCTATTGGAGAACTCTTCCTATTTCATAGGATTGTTGAGAGGAATTAGTTAATATCTTATTGAAATGTTTGCTTTCTGTGGTCCCTACCATATAACACCTTAGTCTAAAGTGGCAGATGACCAAATGAGAAATGTACATAAGATGGAGTGAAAATTTTAGCTGTGCATATTTTATTGACTTTTGTTCTTTTAAAGACGAGCTACCTCATGGCATTCCTCCAGAGACATTTGTTTGTTTGTTTGTTTGTTTGTTTTTGCGGTACGCAGGCCTCTCACTGTTGCGGCCTCTCCCATTGCGGAGCACAGGCTCCGGACGCGCAGGCTCAGTAGCCATGGCTCACGGGCACAGCCGCTCCGCGGCATGTGGGATTTTCCCGGACCGGGGCACGAACCCATGTCTCCTGCATCGGCAGGCGGACTCTCAACCACTGCACCACCAGGGAAGCCCCAGAGACATTGTTTTATATGTACCTGTGGTAGAAATTCTTTGGGTCTTAACTACAAGAAATGAAAAGGAGTTTGTTGCATCACACCTAATAATAGTGTTAGTTTTTGTTCTCCTAACTCTGCTTTTTAGCAAAAAATGAGTAAAACCACCACTCTTTCAGAAGATACAATTCATTCAAAAATTATCACCAAGCAGTTTGAAATTCTACTATTATATTTCTTTTTAAAAGGCATTACTTCCTGTAACATGTGAACATCCATGGGAGGGGTCACATAGTGAGCAATTAATCAAAAACACCTTAGTATCAGTGAAATGTATCAGATTCTTTCTAATGTGACAGCTGGGACAGAGAAGTAAAGAAGTTTCTTTTATGTATTTGTTTGTATTTTTTTTGGGATGGGGAAACAAAGGGAAGGAACAAGAGGTTATTTCTCCCAAAGCCATAAATTTGTCTGAAATCAGGCCTAGTTACTAGGAAAGCAATGAGGGCTCCTTTTTCTCTCAAAGGTCTTCCAAGATGAGAATGAGAGCTTCAGTGTGTGGACAGCTGATTAGTTACAAGTATATTTTGTTAGACCTATTAAATGTAATACATTAAAATCATTTTAGTAAGTATAAAATGTCTACATTGTACATACATAAATTAGCCTTCATGAGCTAGAAGAATTCAAGCATTACACAATATAGTTACAGAAACAGAATGGAAAAAAGTCAGAAAAGTCTAGTCTATATGTACTGCACTCACTAGCCTACACTTTTACATATAATTCATACCTAACGGTATAAAGAAAAGTAAGATACATGGTCCCTGCCTTCAAGAAATTTACAACCTAGTTCGGGAGACAAGTATAACATATATAATTAGGGAAAATCTAAGGCAGTATATAAATCAAGGACTGGACTGTCTGCTACTGACAAGGGATATAACAGGTGCTTGGAAATGGGAGTGATTTCTGTAGCCTGGAACATTCAGAGAAAGTTCATGGGGAAAGCAAGATGGAGATCTTGAAAATCAGGTAGGATTTGGCCAGTCAGTGATTGCTGAATTGCAACTGGCATGGTAGAACAAAAGGGATTGCTTGTTGGGGAGTAAAAATAACTAAGTACAGATCTGTAGAGAGGAGCCAGATAACAGAAAGTCTGGAAAGCTGAGCAGAAGACTTTGGGTCTGGGCTTCCCTGGTGGTGCAGTGGTTGAGAGTCTGCCTGTCGATGCAGGGGACACGGGTTCGTGACCAAGACTGGACCGGGAGGATCCCACATGCCGCGGAGCGGCTGGGCCCGTGAGCCATGGCCGCTGAGCCTGCGTGTCCGGAGCCTGTGCTCCGCAACGGGAGAGGCCACAACAGTGAGAGGCCCGTGTACCGCAAAAAAAAAAAAAAAAAAAAAAAGAGAAGACTTTGGGTCTGGTGGTGGTGGTACGTGCGTGGGTGTTTTGGGGCGGGGGGTGGGGAGACTGGATTTCAATAGAAAAACATGGGTTGTCAAGCAGGAGTGAGAGGGGATAATGACAGTGTTTTCATGTGATTAGCCTAGCATTGTTCTGTAGGATGAACTGCCCACATACATCATAACACCTTTGATGAAGGAGTTCAAAATATACTCCACAGATGATAGTTAATTCATCCTAAGAGCATCTCATTGAGGCAAAGGAAATGCAGCTTTTATTATTCCCCATTTTGTAGATGATTTGCTCAAGGTCACTGAATAAATGAAAGGCAGAATAAAAAAAACACAGTATCACAATGTTCAATGGTTCCTAGGTACCAGCTAAATTATATTCTCTCATTTTCTATAACTCAAGCAAGGGAGGTACATGATGGACATTTGTCCTCATGTGCCATTTTTAGACCCTCATTAGTGTTTAAGGCACATGTCCTACCATGCCCAATTCCTGTTTACTCTCCGTTCAGCCCCCAGCCTGCTTACCCCATACCCTGCAACTACCTCCAACTCTCCCAGCTCACAGTTGTCTTTGATTATTCTGTTTCAGCTGGTCTTCTGCCACTATCATTAGCATATTCAGCATCTCTGAATATGCTTCCCACCAACGAGGACAATGGTTTGGCTTTATCTATTAGTGCAAGCACTGCTCTCTACCTCTTTCCACCTCAAACTGCAAAGCTGATCAGTCCTTTCAGAAGGTGGAAGGAAGGTAAGAAGACTACATACTAGATTCTGACACGAAACTGAATTATTTCTCCAATTTAGGTTTCATGATGAGAGGTAAATAAAGAAGTGCCCCCACCCCTGTTAACTCCTTCCCGATCCTGACACATTTCTCATCCCCCCATGCACCTTAAGTCACCCTTCCTTTTCTTACAAGCCAACCCTCCACCTATGCTTCCTGCTTCACGAGGGCCCTCACTTCCACATGCTCTCTGGCATTATGACCTTTCCCTCCTTGGTGGCTCCCACCCTTCAGTTTCAAGTAAAGAAACTGGCATATAGTAAATGCTCAGTAAATGTCTGATGAATGACCAGAGCTCCAGATCTATATCTTCAAGTATTCACTGGACATTCTTAAAAACAGCTTTACTGAGGCATGTTGAGATACAAAAAAACTGTACATATTTAATGTATACAATTTGATGGGTTTGGACATATGTACACACCTTTGAAAACATCACCACAATCAAGATAATAGACATACAGCTCTACATTTTTATTTTGTCATCCCACTGTTACCTCGAACTTCACAAGCCTAGAACAGAAATCATTAATGTTCTACTGGATCTGGCTCTTCTCCCTGACTTTCTGATTTCTTTTGGATGTACCATAATTGTCCCAGTTGCCCATATTCAACATCACAAAGGCTTCGATTCTTCCTCCTGTAACTAGCTAATTACAAGTCTGGTAATTATATTTTCTACCTCATAGTACTAGGCATAGGGAAGGCAATCAGTCAATGCAAGGTCCATTGCATCTGTACAGATATGAATACCTTGTTGAAGTAGTCTCAGTAGATCAAACTGCCTCAAGTCTCTCAATCCTCCAGTTCATCCATTCAACCAATCTTAAGATTTCTCTTCCTATATACAACTTTGTTTGTTGAGCCTCCCTTACTTAGAAATGTTGAGTGGCTAGTCTGAAGGCCAAAACCCTTCCCTAGCATTCAAGAACCACCATAATCTGGACCCAGTCAAGTTTTCCAATCTTACCCCCTATTATTTCTCTAGTGGAATTCTTCATCATAGTCCAAGTGATTTTATCCCACACTCAAAGATTGTGTGCACGCACACACTTGCTCAGGGTATTTCCCTGCTTGGAAATGCCCTCCCCAATATGGATCCTAAAAATCCTTTGGGGGCAAGCCTTCAACTCTTCCAGTCAGCAACTTCTATTATAGAATAAGTATCACAGATTTTGCATTATTTTATATTTCATGTGCTAGATTTATCTCCCCAACAACATTTTAAGATCTTTAAGGGCAGACATCATGTAGTATACTTCTGTATCCTTCCCAGAACCCAGTAACTAGGTTCACCAATGCAAGGCAGTGTTTTCCAACTCTTAGATAAAAGTCTCCAATAAAGTGTTCATTAATCCTTAAACTTCATTTCCATCTCACATCTCAAATAACAACCATTTACAAACTGTATCACCCTGATCATATTTAAAGATACATGAAGACTAATGTTTAAATACTTTAGCAGGAAGTTCAAAAAATTCTTTCACAAAAGGCATAACACAAAGCATAACATAATAATACTTAGTACTCTAATTCAACATTTAACTTTATTCTCCCACCCACACTTTATGAAAGATTTAACACCCAATTTAGAACACTTGTCTTCATAAATACTAATGCAGGTTCTAAGGGGAAATGTCTTAAACTTAAGTATGATTTACAACTGAGAACTTCAAAGAAAAAACATGTTTTAAACCATTAAAGAGTAAATATTTGAGTGGAAAGAAACAGGTTTATTGGCTTATTTTTTTTAAGTTGTGCTTTAAATATTTTTCAAGAGTTTAGCTCCTGGTATGGAAAATTAGTTATATACTAGAGAAGTAAGCACAAATTAAGTACCCCCAAAATTCATACCCTCCACATTTGGTGTAATATGGCAAAAAAGTTCATTACCACAATATTAAGAAATATTAAAAATATGAGTCTGAATAACTAATTCACAAGGAAGGGTTTGAACTGGACCAAATCCTGGGTTTTCTTTCGTCACTCCAAGTTTCTTTTCTATTTTAAACTAGTGGCAACAGAAATTTCTTTGTTTGAAAGTCAGGAATGCTGGAAGTCTTAAGTGATAGAACAGGTAGCTCGACTTCACGTCTCTCCTCAGGGGGAGAAAAACACTGTGGGTAAAGTAAATTTGTTTTTATTTCTGGAAAAATCATTTTTTCCATCAATCTTCATAATTCCCTAAAATAAACTGTTAAAAAGTTATAGGCCGGTCGACCACTTCACCCAGATTTGTGGAAATACTATATAAGAATTTCAAGAACACAAAGCTAACTCACGTTTTCTTACTAGTCTAAAGGTCTAAAAGTTGCCCCTCTTTCACAAAACTCGAGGAGAATTCTACAAGCTCGTGATATATTTCTGCATCTCATCTGCAATATTTTTAAACAAAAGAATAGTCAAAGTAGTCTAGGCTCAAGAGTCACACTGCATGCCATCAAATTTATTTTTAGGATACTCCACAATTTTAAAAGTGGAAAACTTTTGTGTTGCACCAAATGCGTAAGAACCACATATACAAAGAAAATGGAAATAAGAAGTTAAGCATTTACCATTTCATTCAGACAGAGAAAATGACAAATAAATATTCCTCTCCTCTTTTCTAATATTGAGATGATTGCCCTCCCCAAATCAGGGTAGACAAAGTAATCACAACTTTGGGCAGACATAAAGTGAAAAGCAGAATTTATCATTCAAAATATGTGATTCACATTCTAAACCACCTTAATTAAGATTTTAAAATTCAAGAGATAGGGAACTCAGATAATGAAACAAAGCAGGGAGCCATAATAAATACTGAACAGCAAGCAGTTCCTACACCATATAAATCAAATGAAGACAAATCAAATAAGGACCAGAAACCATATAAATCAAATAAAGTCAAGACAAATGAAATAAAGACCAGAAACCATTTTCTCCTCAGCACACAGAGTTCCCCAGAATCACAAACTTGATGAACGGGAGGCACTCAATCTGCTGACGCACGCACGCAGGCAGCGCGTGCACACAATGGAGAGAGAAGTACCGAGACCCTCAGAGACAAACTACACAACCGTAACGTTCTACTCTTCACAGACCGGAAAGGAGAGCACGGTGGGAAAAATTTTGCACTTTCTTCCACATCAGACAAAGCAAAACTGTAGTTAGTAATGCAAATTACTAATTCTCTTGATATAATCAAAGGCAGAACTGAATGAATGGGGTGAGGGGCAGTGGCTGGGGGAAAGAGGGAGGGAAGGAGGGGGGTGGCGTGAGAAGAAGGAAGTTTGAGGCATTTTGTAAAGCTTGAATGGATCAACCTATAAAAAGGCCCTAATATTTCTCATTTCCCTTTTTCTTCCTTTCTTTTTTATTAACTACACAGCGACTTCCTGGGACTCAACCCAGACTTGCCCTATATTTAGCTAAAAGGCCTGGTGCTTAGGAGACACAGGCGTCCTAGGTTAGATATATGTCCGACACAAACAGTCCTTTTGGGGGAAAGTATTTTAAAAATCCCTTTTTTTGTGTGACCATGCATCAAATGTGACCAACTGCTTTTTTAAAAAAATGAATTCCATTAATTAATTAGTAAACTGAGGCCCCAATCCATAGCACTTTGATTTCTACTAGAAACATAAGCTGTTTACTACTCTAAACATTTTTTTCTGAACGCAGAAAAAGTTTGCTTTCACATTTTTAGAAGGTAATGAGGCTTAAGTGTTTCTAGTCTCTGACCTATTCATAAATAGGTTGTTTAGGCTGTCTGGCAAAGGAAAAAAAATAAAATGTGAAGGCTTAAAAGTTAGTAAACTTGGATAACATTTAGTAGATAGCTTGAAATGCACCGATTTAAAAACATAACAGCATAAAAAGTGTGTGGCCGTAGCTTATTTCTTCTTCAATAAAATGAAAATATAATGGGAGAGCTGGGAAGATGTCGAGGAAAAAGTTGGGTCCCAGGCAAGTAGTCCCTTGTTCAGGACAAAAAGCTTCCTTTAACCGCATTGCAACAGACCTCCTGTGGGAAAGGCAGGGGGCGGGGCGGGGGAGTCATCACCTCCGCTACTCTAACCTAGGACCCTGCATTTCTCACGCCACCCTATGGGCTGGACCAGGTTGGGGGAGCGAGATACAACTTGGCCCTGAAGCAGCAGCACCAAAAGGGGAAAAGAAGTCACCTCGCTCTTTGCTCTACGCACACAGGAAGAGCCCAATTCAAAGCCGCCACCGACACCCCGTTGCCTTGCTCCGCCCCAACTTGTGTCGTGTGTGTGTGTGTGTGTGTGTGTGTATGTGTGTGAGAGGGGGGAGCACCACTTGCGTTTTACCCCACGAATTCCGAGACACCTCCATCTCTCCCAAGTTAAGTGCTCCCACCTCCAACCCCCAACCGCACCACGCTCAGCCGGCGCAGGTGTCTCGCTCCGGGCCATTTTGTGCACCCCCCTCGCCCCCCAGCATCCCCACCTCGCCGCGCCCCCAGTCCCTCCGCGCCCGGCCGGCGCAGTGCACCACCTAGCTTACACGCCGGGAAACACTGAGAACGCTCTTCCCGGGTCACCTGGCCGGAGCGCCCGGCCCGGCTTCGGGGAAGCCCTGGGCCGCCTCTCGTCGCCCGTGCCCAGCGCGGAGCGCGCCCCCGGCTCCCGGGCAGTCACGTGGACGGCGGGGGAGGCCCGGGCGTCCTCACCTGCATCCCGGGCACTTGGACCGCCACCGGTGAGTGGGCCATGAAGGCGAAAGCTGCTCGGCGCGGCTTCGGCGGCAGTGGCGCCTTGGGCTCCGACTGGCTCCTCCTCCGGGGGTAGGTCGGCGGCCCTCCCAGGCTTTTCGACCGGGGCCTGGAAGGACACATACGAGTGGGGTTACGGGGCGGGTGGCGCGCGCGGCCCGGGGCCGGGAGGTGGGCGGTGCGCGGCGCGGCTCCCCGAGACTCAGTCTACCTTTCTGGCGCCCGCCCGCCGCTGTGGCAGCCGCCTCAGCTGCTGCTCCCCCTACTGAACGCTGGGCGCCGTGTGTGGCGGTGGCCGGGACCTGGGCTCGAGTGATGCCGCTTGTCTACTCCTCGCCGCTTTAGGAAGAGGAGGTGGAGGCGCCCCAGCCACCCGCCTGCTCGCCGGGCCGGGGAGGCGGCTGGGGGCGGTTCCGCCGCTGGCCCTGCCCCCGCCCCGCAGCCGGGCGGTGTCAGGAGAGCTAAGGCTCCGCGCCGGGAAGGGGCTCGGCTGGGGTGGTTGGAGCCCGAGAGGAGGGAGGCTCTCCCGGCCCACGGAGAGGAGAACCCGCGGACAGGGGGGCCTGGAACACGGCTCGGCCTGGAGAGAGAAGGGAAGAGTTCGGGTGACCCTCGGGGTCCGAGGGCGTCCCGGACGCGGCCACGTTGCAGGCAGGCGTGCGAGGGCTCGGGCACACGCGGCCTCGCAGAGGTCTTGAGTTGAAACTTGGCGGGTGTTGGAAGTCCTTCTTGACTCCCCGATCTGGTCGAGGGCGGGGACGCAGAGAGCCGGCGAGTCGGCGGACCCCTGCTCTTTCCCCAGCTTCGGGCCGCGCCACTGGGCGGGTCCGTGCCCACTCTCCTCTTTCCGGATTCCCCGCCCCCAGACAGGCTTCAGGTGACTTAGAACTGAGGCTACCCCTACCTATCTCTTGGTCTGTCAGTTGGGGGGTTTTGGGGGGCGACCAGACTGGGGCTTCTCTTCATCACAAGTTCTACACATGTAAGAGAGAGGGAAGTTGGAAAACAGATGGTACATCAGCAGAAAAATTAATGAGGAAATAGAGGCATGGGAAATGAGATTGGGTCATTAGATGGGCGTATTATTGAACTCAGCATACACAGCAGTGGTTTTAGCAACTCCCTGCCTCCACCCCATTTGAAGTTTCACTCCAGCAGGGAGACAGGCTCTTTTGAGAATAACCTAACACTAACAAGCGCTATAATAATAATAGCAATTATGGTCATCTCATTATGAAGGAATCTTTGAGAACCCACAAGGGGTTGTAATATGTAATATCCAAGTGCCAGTTTAAAATGAGGATGGAGTTCCCTAACTTGCAGGTTGTTGTAGGTCTGTACCCAGCACAGTGTTGGGGCTCTGGCAGACAATAAATGTTTCTCTTGTTCCTCTTGAATCTGTCTCAAAAGATAACAAATTATTGTTATCAGTATAGTTATTGTTAATGGGTGCCATTTGCTTTGTGCCAGGGACCGCTAAGTGCTATATATATGTTACCTTATTATATCTTTACAAGGGTTCCCTGAGGTCACATTGCTTTTCTTCCATTTTGCAGAAATGCAGAAAAAGGCTCAGTGAGGTTAAATCATTTGAGCCAAATATCACATAATTAAGAAGTGGTAGGGCTGGGAATTCAAACCCAGGTCCTTCTAACTTTTAAGATCTGCTGTCTTAGCAACTGTCAAGTAGTATACAAAATAGTATTGTTAACTGTAAGTCACCATGCCATACATTACATCCCCAGAGCTTAATAATCTTCTAACTGTAAGTTTGAACCCTTTGACCACCTGCACCTACTTCCCCCATCACCCTCCCCTGGCAACCAGCAATCTGCTCTCTGTTTCTGTAAGTTTGGTATTTTTTTAGATTCCTCATATAAGTGAGATCATACAGTATTTGTCTTTCTCTGTCTGCCTTATTTCACTTAGCATAATGCCCTCAAGGTCCAAACATGTTGTCACAGATGGCAGGATTTCCTTTTTTATTGCCAAATAATATTCCATTTCACGTATATACACCACATTTTCTTTATCCATTCAGATGGTAAAGGATATCATCCTCAAGTCTAGGCCCTCGCCACTTCTAAACTGATTATAGGCCACAATCCAGTCTCTATTTCCCACAAGCCCAGTTCACACTTAATGCCAGCCTGACCAGAAACCTGCAGTGCCATCTAAACTTCAATGTCCATAGAAATTCCCTGGGATATTTTTAAAGTGCAGATTTTGACTTAGCAAGTTTGGAGTGGCCCAAGATTCTGCATTGCTCTCAATTTCCCACGTGGTGCGGATAGTGCTGATTCTTAGACCACACTTTGAGTAGCAAGGGTCTGAATCAAGCTCCATCATTTAAGGCTCATCTCGAGTCCCACCCCCACTGACTCTTCCTCATGGATCGAAGCCATCCTTCAAACTCCTCCTGTTGCATGTTGGTGGAAGCAGCATTCACATTGTAGTTCTTTCTTCTTATTTCACGCATTTCATTTGCTTCTCTTATGTAAGAATTATTAAGATAGAATGTCAGCTTTCTGAGGGCAAGATTTTTGTTGGTTTTGTTCATTGCTGTATCCTCAGAGCCTAGAACAGTGTGTGGCACATAGGAAGCCCTCAATAGATATTTGTTGAATGAATGGATGGATGGATTTCCTTTGAACTCTTCACTGAGGTTGGCATAGTGCTAGTTGGTATAGTGTTTTATTGATGGCCTGGTTTAACTCCTAGGCACTGCTCTTCCTGAATCTTTAAGTTGTTCACTTTACTATATGTTACATCTCTCTTTCTTTTGTCTCCTAAATTCTTTTCCATTACTTTAATTTCACAACTACCTAAGAGCAGCTTGTGTAATTTTAATAAATAAGGTAAGCATATCTAAGAAGTGACTTTTCCTGACATGATTCTGGGCCAGAGTTATGTAAGCCTATGGAAGACTGAATGCTAAATTTTGAGACCTGAACTATTGAGAAATTTCCTTAAAAACACTGCTTTTGAGATCTTAGTGAACTTTCTGACCTTTCTTTAGGTTTCCTGCTATTAAATAAACTGTTGTTGTTATTATTGATAGAGATCACTTGAGTTTTTATATGGAGTTCCTTGTAGTTTGCTGATGCTTTTTCACGTGTCTATTTCTTAATTTAAACAAAATGACAAGAAATTCAAGTATGCTTTTGTTATTCCCCCCAAAAACGGCACTTGAATATTTTTACTCCAAAATGTCAGCCTAGAATCTAATAATATATTACAATGTGTTCCCACAGCTTGAGGGGAGACAACACATCTTATGTTCTGAGTAGCCCCATAGAGTGTGACATAGTGTATCAGATCGGATTTGGTACCTGCTTGATTGATGTGACCTGAGTGGGTATGAATACTTAATAACCATATAAATAAAGCAAGATTATATACAGATTAAGCAAAGTCAGTGAATTCCAAGTTAGACTGTGCCCTTGAACCCAATAAAAGTTACTAATTTAAATTTACAATCTGTGGCTTCAGTTTCCTGACATTTGTCATACCCTCAATATTAAATATTTAACTTTTCCCATGTTTATAAATATTTACTGAATGGACTGGGTTCATAGCTAAAGTGTAGGTAGACAGAAATGGCCAAACTTTAATGTAGGCAATAGTGAGGTAATGCATTAGGGCCATGGTTCTCAACCAGGAGCAAATTTGCTTCCTGGAGACATTGTTGGTTGTCACGAATGGGGGGAAAGGGTGCTACTGGTAGTGGGTAGGGGCCAGAGATGCTGCTAACCATACTCCAATGCACAGGGCTGCCCTCACAACAAAGGATTAGCCCGCCCCAAATGTCCATGGTGCCAAGGTTTGAAACACCATGCTCTATACTCTTTACATTAGGGTTTACTAACCAGGTGACAGACTCTTTTTTTTAAGTTTTTTTTGATGTGGACCATTTTTTTAACGTCTTTATTGGAGTATAATTGCTTTACAGTGGTGTGTTAGTTTCTGCTTTATAACAAAGTGAATCAGCCATACATATACATATATCCCCGTATCTCCTCCCTCTTGCGTCTCCCTCCCACCCTCCCTATCCCACCCCTCTAGGTGGACACAAAGCACCAAGCTGATCTCCCACATATCTCTTGGCCAAAAAAACAAAACATAAAACAGAACCAATGGATGTGGACCATTTTTAAAGTCTTTACTGAATTTGTTACAATATTGCTTCTGTTTTATGTTTTGGTTTTTTGGCCGTGAGGCACGTGGGATCTTAGCTCCCCAACCAGGGATCGAACCTGGACCCCCTTCATTGGAAGGCGAAATCTTAACCACTGGACAGCCAGGGAAGTCCCATAACCAGGTAACAGACTTAAGAATCCTTATGCCCTGAAGATTTTAGTTCAATGTGGTGGCTGGGGCTAAAACAAAGAAACAAACAATCCCACAAGATATCGGGCCACATCAAGGGGGTACCGGAAACAAAGCAGTATTTTTATGCCACCTTTGTATAGACCATAGATTATCTTCCCCCAAAGAGTGAATTCTACTAATGAAAAATGCTATTGAACAGAAAATAACCTTAAGAAAAATTTAATGATTTGTGTTAAAAAATTTAATCATAAAGCATGTTCTAATGTACCAGGCATTACCTAGGAGCCTTCAAATATGTTACCTCATCGAGATAAATTTGACCTCTTACTCCACTTTATAAAATTTAAAGGTAGGGTTTCACATTTTGGACTGTCACATTTTGAGACTCATGACTACATTAAAATGTATGAAGTGCATATATGTCTGAAGTGTAAGAGAAGTTGATATAATTATCTGAATTTCTTTCAATTATCTGAATATGTGAAACTAAAGGAAATTATCTGGGTAATTCTAGAACCTCACCATCCAGTGATAGGAATATTTTGATTTAAGCTACTAGACTCTATTGATATTTGGAAGTATAACATTCAAGGGTTCTTTTCTTTTCGTTTTCTTTTTTTTTACAAAAGCATATGTGATACCGTAACTCTCCTCTTTACTTTACTCTCTGTGGGTATCAAATTGGAAAGCACGAAATAATAGTTCTTGCAGATGTTGTAACCTCGCTATTGTTCCAGCAAAGCATCCCAAAGAAAAACATATTGAATCAATTCTTGGTCAAGGAGCATTAAACCTGTGCAATTGCTTAATTCTCCTGAATCACCTTGCACCTTTGGGGGGCTCACACAGTACTCTGCCATAGTATTATTTATAACAAAAACCTAGTATTTAAGACTCAGCACAGCTGAATTTTCTTGCTAGCTTTACTTCCTGACGCTACTGAGGGGAGTAGAGCAATGGAGGAGGTGGGTGGAAGCGGATGCTGCTTAAGCGGTTTCCTGCTTAGAACATTTCTTTACATATACGCTTACTCACTTTGCAATATTTGCATTTAAGTATGAAAAGAATTGAGCTCATTACTTCTTGCCTTCACCAATTGGTTACAGAACTGAGAGGTAGATGTGGCCCGAGCAATTTCATTCACATGGAGAGGTAGGAGTCGAAAGATAGCACGATAAGAAATAACTTCCTGGTTCTAGTTTTGCTGCCTGCCTTAATTCTCACACAGTTGCACTGTTGGTCTTTAGATGGCTTAGACCCAAGGTGAAGGCCCTCAGAAGCCTGCCGGCACTCACTCACAGTCTCCTCAATGATGACAGACCACTGCTTGCTGTACCATTCATCCTATAATTGAGTTTTGTGTTACCATAGGGGTACATGAGGAGACTGGGGAGTTTCTTAGGAGAGATTCTTTGGGAGACTAGGCTTCTTGTAATGAAGTCAAGTAACTTCTTTGTATTCTCCAGAGTGTAGTTTTTAGTCACAGGAGAACCATTCGTGGGTTACCATGAAATGATGCTAGACAACCGATTTGGGTGATACTTTTCCCCTCACAATTAACTGTTTTACATGCATTGAATTGACCACTTGTTCTTTAATTTGTAGGTTTCTTAAGAAACAGTTCTAGTCAAAGGTGGCAGTTAAAAACAGGAAAAACAAACTGGCAGTTGAGACCGAATAGGAAGTGACTATGCCATCAGCTCACACTGAGGAAAAGGAAGTTGTTGCCAGTACCTCTAAGAAAGGCAGTTGTGTAAAATTACCCTTCAACTTGCTTGCTGAGGTTCTGTCACCCTGTGGTAAAAGCCCCCATAGTTTTGTTACGTCTGTCCTCAAGAGAACATGAACAGAACTGCAGAATAGCAGGCAGCCCTTGCAGGACTGTTATCAGGGACTACCAGAAGTTTCTGGGACAGAAACTCAACATTGTAGACAAGCAGAGCTCCCTCTCTACTCATTTTTTTTTTTCTGGGCCAAATAGATATTTTAAGATTAGTTAAAATTCAGTATGTTCCCCCGTGAGGCCCACTAGAAGGGTCCAAATGTAGACTGCAACAGGGGATTTTTGCTGAGAAATAGAAGGCAGAACGTTTTTTTTTATACTTTTACTTGGGCCCCAGAGCCAGGCTAGGCCACACCACCTTTCCCTTTTTCCTTTCGTTTCTCTTCCGTTCTTTGCTTTTTCACATATTTCTCGAGCACAGTGCCAGGAACTGTGCTTAAGTGCTGGGAATACAAAGAAATGCAAGGGGTTTACTTTCTTGCAAGAAATACAATAAAAAAAAAAACAAGGATCACTCAGTAACCTTTAAAAATTGTATAAAATTTAAAAAAAATAAAAAAAACAAGGAGCACTGAAAGTGATACATAATGATAATAGCAATACAATTTTAAAAAATGTTACAGCAACTGGCACCAGAGAGCAATTCGTTTTACCTGCGTAAATCCTGGAAGGCTTCACAAAGAAGGTGATATTTAAGCTACACCTTGAAAAGTGGGTAGAGAATCGGGAAAAGGGAGTGGAGAAGAAAGGGGATTCCAGATAGAAGGAACAGCATGAGCAAATACCTATGCGAGGCGTGTGTATTCCCATCACCTGATGACCTGGTTAAAATACAGATCCTGTGCTCCATTTGGACAGATTCTGATTTTGAAGGTTTCAGATGAAGAAAGGGCATTTGTATTTTATTTTAAAAAAAACCACTCCCCAGGTGATTATGATGTGTCCTCTTGGTTATAAACCACTAACTTAGAGGAATGACAAGCTTTCTTTGAGGACAAGCTGGTAGTTTGGTCTAAAAGGCAGAGGCCTGTTACATGAGGCATCCCAGCAATGAAGTTGGAGGGAGGAATGGGGGACAGACTGTGAGGCTTGCCTGCCATGCTAAAGACTTTGGACTTGATCCCGTAGGCTCCCAGGAGTACTGAGTGGTTTTAAGGAAGAGAGGAATTTGCTCCAGATTTGTAATTTTTTAAAAAACTCTCTATTTAGTACATAAAAGATAGATTGGATATGGGAGAGACTGGAAGCAGAGGGACCTATTAAGATGCTATTAGGAGGCCATTGTAAAAGTACAAGAAAAGAAGTGAACTCGATTAATGGCCGTAGAATAAAATACCTAGGAATAAACCTACCTAAGGAGACAAAAGACCTGTATGCAGAAAACTATAAGACACTGAAAGAAATTAAAGATGATACAAACAGATGGAGAGATATACCATGTTCTTGGATTGGAAGAATCAACATTGTGAAAATGACTCTACTACCCAAAGCAATCTACAGATTCAATGCAATCCCTATCAAACTACAAAGGGCATTTTTCACAGAACTAGAACAAAAAATTTCACAATTTGTATGGAAACACAAAAGACCCCGAATAGCCAAAGCAATCTTGAGAAAGAAAAACAGAGCTGGAGGAATCAGGCTCCTGGACTTCATACTATACTACAAAGCTACAGTAATCAAGACAGTGTGGTACTGGCACAAAAACAGAAATATAGATCAATGGAACAGGATAGAAAGCCCAGAGATAAACCCATGCACCTATGGTCAACTAATCTATGACAAAGGAGGCAAGGGTATACAATGGAGAAAAGACAGCTTCTTCAATAAGTGGTGCTGGGAAAACTGGACAGCTACATGTAAAAGAATGAAATTGGAACACTTCCTACCACCATACACAAAAATAAACTCAAAATGGATTAAAGACCTAAATGTAAGGCCAGACACTATCAAACTCTTAGAGGAAAACATAGGCAGAACACTCTATGACATAAATCACAGCAAGATCCTTTTTGACCCACCTGCTAGAGAAATGGAAATAAAAACAAAAATAAACAAATGGGACCTAATGAAACTTAAAAGCTTTTGCACAGCAAAGGAAACCATAAGCAAGATGAAAAGACAACCCTCAGAATGGGAGAAAATATTTGCAAACGAAGGAACTGACAAAGGATTAATCTCCAAAATATACAAGCAGCTCTTACAGCTCAATATCAAAAAAAACACAAAGAACCCAATCCAAAAATGGGCAGAAGACCTAAATAGACATTTCTTCAAAGAAGATATACAGATTGCCAACAAACATGTGAAAGGATGCTCAACATCACTAATCATTAGAGAAATGCCAATCAAAGCTACAATGAGGTATCACCTCACACCGGTCAGAATGGCCATCATCAAAAAATCTAGAAACAATAAATGCTGGAGAGGGTGTGGAGAAAAGGGAACCCTCTTGCACTGTTGGTGGGAATGTAAATTGATACAGCCACTATGGAGAACCGTATGGAGGTTCCTTAAAAAACTACAAATAGAACTACCATACGACCCAGCAATCCCACTACTGGGCATATACCCTGAGAAAACCATAATTCAAAAAGAGCCATGTACCAGAATGTTCATTGCAGTACTATTTACAATAGCCAGGACATGGAAGCAACCTAAGTGTCCATCAACAGCTGAACGGATAAAGAAGATGTGGCACATATATACAATGGAATATTACTCAGCCATAAAAAGAACCGAAATTGAGTTACTTGTAGTGAAGTGGATGGACCTAGAGTCTGTTATGCAGAGTGAAGTAAGTCAGAAAGAGAAAAACAAATACCATATGTTAACACATGTATATGGAGTCTGAAAACAAACAAACAAAAAAGGTTCTGATGAACCTGGGGCAGGACAGGAATAAACATGCAGACGTAGCGAATGGACTTGAGGACACGGGGAGGGGGACGGGTTAGCTGGGATGAAGTGAGAGAGTAGCACTGACATATACACACTACCAAACGTAAAATAGATAGCTAGTGGGAAGCAGCCGCATAGCACAGGGAGATCAGCTCGGTGCTTTGTGTCCACTTAGAGGGGGGGATAGGGAGGGTGGGAGGGAGGGAGACGCAAGAGGGAGGGGATATGGGGATATATGTATACGTATAGCTGATTCACTCTGTTATACAGCAGAAACTAACACACCATCGTAAAGCAATTATACTCCAATAAAGATGTTAAAAATTGTATGAAAGTAATTCCAACTAAGGACAAAGTTGTTAATAAAAGAGTCATCTCTTGTAATTTAAGCAATTAACTCTGAAATTCAAAAATAAAAATAAGAATTATGGGGAGAAAAAGAGAAGCACATGTGATCAACAATAGTTTTTATCATATTCTGTATTATATTATTATGATGTACAAATCAATAACTTAATTAAACATTGATACAATTAAATTTTTAAAATTAATCAATTAATTAATTAATTAATGGCTGTGAGAATGAAGAGGAGGGGATAGATCCCAGAAGTAATTTGGAGGTGAAATCAACAGCATTCAGTTGATTGGATGTGGACAGGACCAGAGGGGGAGGTTTAAAATGCCAGAGACATCTAGCTTAGAGAAATGGGTAAACGTTGATGCCTGGAACTGAGCCAGGGCATACTGAAGGAGGACCAGGTTTTGGGGAAAGATAAGGAGTTTAGTTTGGATACACTGAGTTTGAGGTGCCTGTATGACATCTAAGTGGAGATGTCTAGAAGGCAGTTGACAATAACAAGAGGTCAGATTGCAAATACACATCTGAGAATTGCAAAGATAAATGCTTTGTAACCTCATGGCAAGGTGTCAATAGAGGGCATAAAAAATAGAAATCAAGTTGGACCCATTCACCTCCTATTTAGAAAATCACTTCTTGAATAATTTTTCTATGTTTTGGTCCAGTCAAATGCTGCCTGTGCCTACTGACATCATATCTATCTCAAAAAGTATACTATTTTCTTCAGAGTAATGATTGTTAATCTCATGTCTATAAGATGGTATTACCAAATATTTCTGCTGTGTCCCTGCATACGTAGATTGCCTTTTGAATGCATGATAATGACAGTAAAGAAAGGAATGGAGCAAAGGACAGAAATGATGTGAAGAGATCTGAATGCTATGTTGCCAGGTTTTCTGGGATGGTGTTCTTGCTTGCAACTGTAAAACAGATTATTGTGCGCCAGAACAGTTTGTATTATATTTCCCCTCCTACACTCAAAAGAAAATGAGGTGGGAGATGACATGCATGCCTGGTTTCATGAGGCCAAGTCAGTGTCTTCTACAACAGAAAGAAAAACAGGAACAATTTATTGCAATCTAAAGCACAGATTACTAGCAAAGTCATGATGTTTGCCTGCTGTGAAAGTGCACAGCAACCTTAGTTAATACTTCTTCAATTTTTCAGAATCATTCATGCCATTCTGGTTCTTCCATTCTTTCTGTGCTATTGACCTTTTATGAAACTTCACACATCCCTATAATTTACCATATGTGAAGGTAGGCATTCAAGTGGCTAAATGCCAACTTGAAATTAACATAGATAAATCATGCTTTTCATATAAATTGTGAAAATAGTGGTAGACATTTACAATCTGAGATCATGAAAGCAGATACAAATAGAGTATATTTTAAATGTTTTGTACAGTGCATTTTATTATGTGTTTGGGTTTTTCTCAGGTGTTACAAGAAACTGAAATAGGGCTTCCCTGGTGGCGCAGTGGTTGGGAGTCCGCCTGCCGATGCAGCGGATGCGGGTTCGTGCCCCGGTCCGGGAGGATTCCACATGCCGCGGAGCGGCTGGGCCCGTGGGCCATGGCTGCTGGGCCTGTGCGTCCGGAGCCTGTGCTCTGCAGCGGGAGAGGCCACAACAGTGAGAGGCCCACGTACCGCGCAAAAAAAAAAAAAAAAAAAAAAAGAAAGAAACTGAAATATACCAGCTCTTAAATTTTAAAGTAACTTTTGCATCTGACAGTATACAGATTCCTGCTATGCAAATATAGAGAAATGAGTGCTTACTATGTTGTGAAGGATGGATTTAGTTCATGAAACATATACGAAAAAGAGATTATTTTCTTCTTTTTTTGCCAGACTCTCAAAGCATAAAAAGGTTATTGCTGTATGGAAAGGTCACTTGTATGAACAATGACAAAAGAAACTGTCTGGATTGTAAAATGCTGGGTTGTTGAATATGTTTCCTACTAGAAAAAAAAAAGTAAGGTAATCAATGTGAGAATGCATAACCATACACTTCAATATCACTCTTCTACTTTGGTTCTGCACATAGTAAATTAGGTATAAAGTAGTTCTTTCATTGTCCTTTTTAAGGCAAGAAGCTCAAGCCAAAGTCATATTAATGTAAATTGAGGAATCAAAGCTATTATTTATATAGTGCTTACTATTATTTATATAGTGTCAGGCATGGTTGCAAATTATATATACACCCACGTAATCCTCAGCATGAATCCATGAGCTGGGTACTACTATCATAATGTCATTCCCATTTTACAGTTGATGAAACTAAGGCACAGAGAGATTAAGTAACTCATCCAAGGTGGGCTGGCAGATAAAGTACAGGATGCCCAGTTAAATTTTAATTTTAATAAGAGATGAATAATTCTACATGAGACATGTACTTAAAAAGTATCATTTTCTGAAATTCAAATTCAACTGGCTGTCCTGCTTTTTTATTTGCTAAATTTGACAACCCTACAAGCCAAGGTCATACAGTTATTAAGGAGTGGAACCAGAATTTGAACCCAGGGGGTGTGACATCAGAATTCATGCTCTTGACCACTATGCTTTTACTGGTTATAAGGAATGCAGGGTAGAGTGCTTTATTATCTATATGAGGAATATTGAAAAATATCATGACTCATGAATACCTCACGGGCAGGATCATAGATTTATAAGTTTGAATTTATTTCAATTTACTCTAATTGTTACTATTATTTGGGCACAGTATTTATAGTGAGAATTTTTGTTCTAAAACTAATAAGACCTATAACATTTTTGAACTAATTTTTTCTTCAGTGCTCTCCAAGGAGAGAGACTAAAGAAAAAGTGTGATTCAGTGTGATGTGTGGAATTAACTGATCAGTACTGTTATTCAAAACACCTTACTCTTCCTTCAGAAAGCAGTTTCGTGTTGTTTATAAAGAGTAAGAGCTTTTTAAAAGAAAAATATGTGATATATTTACTCACACCATTTTCTTCTCTCTTCCTCTGATATTTTTACTCTAGAACAGATAAAGGGGCATCGACTTTTTGCAAGGTAATGCAATTTAATGGAAAAAACCTGGGCTTTGGAGCCAGACAGACCTTACTGGCTGTGCGAACTTGATGTCTGAGCCTCATTTTCCTCATCTAGGAAACGGGGATTATTAATGCCTCTTTCAAGTGGTGATGATGAGGCTTAAATGAGATAATGAACATACACCGCTGTAATGTGGTATCTGATACAGAATTGACACTTTACAAATAGTGGTCGTTCCTTTCCTCTGTACCTTTGCCTCTTCCCCTGAGCCTCCACTACTGTCAGCAACCCTCATGAATCTTTGAAAATCTTCTGCTTATTTATGAGAGCATTTTGACTTGCCCAGAGGTTACATAGCAATCAGGGGTAGAGTCAGTTGGAATCCAGAGTGTGTAAAATGTTTTCTTCTTTTTGTGATTTGTTTGAACCCCTAAAATGTTTAGGTTAGAACGGAAGAGTACAGTGTGATTTATGCTCTTAAGAGATTCGTTGTGAGGATTTTGGAGGTGCTTTTTTCCCCCTACGTTGAGAATGTTCTTAGAGTTTCAGGGTGGGGTTTATATACTTCAGTTTCATGGGGAAAGTCACCATGGACATCTCTGAGGGACACAGAGAGGCACAAAAAGAAATGGCAAGAGCAGAGAAATTATGTCATTAAAGCATTTTCCTGTGTATACATGTGTACACACGCATGTGTGTTGAAGCACGAGGTGGTGATGTGTGATGAGGGAAAATACAAAAGTTACTATAATAAAATCAGATGCAGTTATGGTCAAATACAAAGTCATTATAATATTGAAAAAAATCAATTCGGGAAGGTGCTATATAGTGTGCTAAGTAAGAACATGGACTGTGGAGCCAGACTACTGAGGTTCAAATCCCAGTCTTGTTTACGTACTAGCTCTGTGATCTTCAGCAAGGTGTTTAGTTTTCTGTACCTCAGTCTCCTCATCTGTCAAATGTGGGTAATAAAAATACCTATCTAATCGAGTTTACTTAAGACCTTAAATATGTGCTATTTTTCCTTTAAACTTTTATTGAAGTATGCCATACATACAGAAAGTTGCACAGATCATGTGCTGAACAGCTCAATGAAATTCCACAAAATTAACACACTCATATATCTGTCACCCAGATCAAGAAACAGAACACTACCCACACCCCAGAAGTCTTCTTGATGCCCTCATCCAGTCAATACCTCCTCCAGCCCAAATGTATCCACCTCCTTGTCTTCAAACCTTGTGGATTCATATTTTCTACCTTTGAACTTTAAATGAGGATCAATGTGATGTGCTTAGAACAGTGCCTGGCACATAGTAAACAAAATATAAGCTTTCCAAAGTGATTTTAACCATAACAAGAAAGAAGGTATGTTTTGGGGGTAGAATTCTTAATAGGAATAACGAAATCGAAAGCAAACTTGTGAGCTAAAGGAAATGACAAAGTTAAATATAACAAGCTTCTTTAAAAAATATTAGAGTTCTGGAAAATATTTTGTTTCTATAAATTATGTCTATTGTGTATTCCATGGTAAGAAAAATACATTCCATTTGAGACATCAGAGAAAACATATGCCCAAACATTTTAACACAAACCAGAATAAGATTTTTATTCAAATTGTTAAAAGATTAATAAATGAAAAATGAGTTTGGCAGAAGCCTTTTCGGGCCTCAGTGTCCTCATTGTAAAATGAAGACAATTAGTCCATCTCTAAGGTTCTTTCCAGCACTGACATTTAATGATTATATTTTAAAAATTTCTTAAAAAGCAAAATCTGGAAATCTCTGAGCCATTGTTTTATAGACAAATAATAAATCTAGAGTCACAGTCAAACATCACCTTTCAGAAGAAAGGCAGCAGGGTTTCTGTGAGAGAAAATCATGTCTGATTAATCTATTGGCACTCAAGAGAGTAAATAACGTATGGACAAGGAGAAACCAGGGGATAGGATCTACACAGACTTTTAAAAAATCTTTTGACAGGCCTCCATACTGTTGACATTTTTGTTGTTGTTAAATGAGTCCCTGTGGGACTTGGGGAAACATTTTGCCATGGAAGGTGGGCTAACTTACAGAATGAAATGGAGGATAGGAAAAAGTGGGTGCTTCTCTGGATGGAGAAGTGTCAGCATTAAGATTCCCATGGTCCCAGGCTTATTTAAATGTTATAAGTCGTGTAAAATAAGGTGTACACAGTGGTATTTCTGTGTTTGTAGCTGGCACTAAGCTCTTCTCAGTAGTGAAGTGGTAAGCCAACATAGGATAAATTGCAGGAAAATCTCTCAAAATTGGGGGAGTAAGAAAAAGAAACAATAGATTACTTCAGCAAGGTAAAGCATTTATAGAAAAAAATTCCTAACTATACAATATGAATAATAAGATCTGTTGTTACTTATGGCTCTGGAAAGAGACCCAGGAGTTGTAGATATTTCTAGAACAATTTCAGCTGACTGTGCCATTTTGGCTGGAAAGGTCAACAAAATGCTGTGCGTCAATAGAAAACAGACTAGAACCAGAATAACACATTATCCTATTTTTGAAAAAAAAAATTAAACCTTCTACAGCCACATCTGGAACAGAATATTTAATTCTGGGGGTTTTAATTTAAGAAAGGCAAAATGTACCTCAAGGTGGTAGCAAGCAAGGGCAGCAAGAATGAAGGAGTGAGAAGGAGCTGTACTGAGACAGACTCAGTGTTAGGATTCTTTAACCCAAAAGGAGGAAGATAGAGGCAACGGCCAAAGTTCACTAATAGTGCTTATTTAGTACTCACTCTGTGCCTGGCACAGGTCTTAGCACTTGATGTTTACTGAATCATTCAATACCTATTAACCTTATAACGTAGGTCCCACTATTATTCTCATTATAAAAGCATCATAAAGGATATGTACAGAGTAAATAGTGATCAAAGCTACTCACTGGCTAGAGCTCAGCACAGACCTTAAACCTCAAAAGAGTCAAATCCAAGACAAGCAAAAGGAAGTGAGACTTTACACAGTGGGCAGTAAAACCTAGGGAAGTCACCACCTAAAGCAGCAGTACAAGTTGAGCTGAAAAGAGATTCCAAGAAGGATTTAGACTATATTTATAGAAGATAAAACCAAAATAGCTTATGAAGAGAATCTTGTGAAATGTCCTTAACCTTTGAGGTTGTCATAAATGAGGACAACCACACCCTCTCTCCTACTGCCAACGTGTGTCTGAATCCCCCTGTACAAATTCTGGGCTGGATGGGCCAGAAATTTGGCCAAGTGTGGCTTTTCCTTTTAATTATGACGTAAGTAGGGGAATGGTACATGAGTTCCCTGTGGGTATTTCAAGATGGTTGTAATTTATACTATACTTGAATGTTTTCATTGATAACTACACATAATCCTATTTTAAGCAAAGCTTTGCCCTGCAGAAATGGATCTTTTTCAAAAAATTATGTGCAGAAGAATGAATTGCCACACAGAGAGCAGGTAGAGGGTTTTTGCTTTAATATCCACCCTCTAGTCAGTGTTTATTTTGGGTTATTTCATGCCCATATATCTTAAAGATATTACATTTCAGAGAAAATACATTGCATACAAGGAAAAACAAAAAAAATAGCTTAAAAGAATATCCCTGTGTAAAGTCCCTCCCATGAAAATAGTACATAGTACCTTCTCTGTCACATCAGTCCTCATGAAACTCAAGCACAGACCCATCCAGTGTTGCTGAGGGCTTCTTCAGTCTTGTTGGTATAACACTGCTAGATTCCACAGAATACACCAACGTTCTCCCTTGGCTTGGTGACCTCTACCTTTTTGAAACACTGTGTGTGTGCCGGGCATACCATGAAAGAGAAACAGAGAAGAAAGTCTAGGAGTGAATGTGTAGTTCACAGAGAACTAACCTTATTTGTGGGAAGGAAGTATGAAAAGAAAAATGAAAAAAAAATTGGAAAGCTGAGAAACAGAGGAAGGTGAAAGGGACAAATGAAAAGATAGCATTGTTCTGAAGTATATTATACAATTAAAAATTGTTTGGGGAGTTCCCTGGTGGCCTAGTGGTTAGGATTCCAGGCTTTCACTGTTGTCGCCCAGGTTCAACCCCTGGTCGGGGAACTGAGATCCTGCAAGCCATGCAGTGTGGCCAACAACAGAAATAATAAAAATTAAAAATTTCTTTTAAAAATTGTTTAAAAGAGAGATAGGACTAAATGTGGATCTAAATGGTAACATGGATAATTGGGCCATAAGCAAAATGGCGAAGCTGACCAACCCCTTGAGCTATTCTACTTCTCATAGCAGAGGCTCTGTGCTCTCCTCACTCCCCTCACCCTGACCCTGTGTGCTCTGGCTGCCCAAAGCTCATTTCGACAGCTAGCGGTTAAGCCAGTACTTCCCCAGGCAGTGCCCTGGTGCTAGGCCATTCTCACCTCTCTTGGTCAAAATGAGTCTGTGTTCTGCCCATTTTGTTACCCTGGCTTGAGAACATTTTCAGCTTCACAGAGAATACTTATTAAATGCAGCTCTCTCTTTACTTCTAGTTGCAAGCAGAGATATTTTGGGAGCAGAGGCCTCCGGACACCCTCAAATATCTGGTAGAAAGCCAACAGTTTTTGTCTAAATCAGGTAACCACAGTGACCTTACGTTTCCTCATCTGTAGAATGGAGCTAATAATACCCTTCCTTTCTATTACAATTGACAACACTCTGACACACATTTACCTGTTTGGTCCTCAAAGCCACCCTGTGAGGTAAGGATTATTTCTCCGTCTTACAGACAAGGGAACTGAAGCTCAGTGAGGTTAAATAACTTGTCCTGGGATAATATGTGAAAGGGCTAGTGCGGGAGGAGAGAAGTCAGCTAGCCAAGACAGTGAGTTGATATGCGATGATAAAGCTGGTGATGCCTGGTGCAGGAGCCACGTAGCTGTGCGGAGGCAGTATGGAATCAAGGGTGTATGTATGGACTTTGGAGTCACAGACACCTAGGTATGAATCCTGGCCCTGCCTCATTTTACCTGGCATCCCTTGGGCAGGTCACCTTCTCTGAGTCTACATTTCCTTATTTAGAAGATGCAGATAATAATGCTTCCCTTATGGACCTGTTGTGAGGACTAGGTGAAACGCTGAGTGTAATGTACTTAGTACAGTGCAAGGCACATGAGAAACATGCAAAACATCTGGAAGCTTCTGGAATCATTAATGGTAGTAATACTTGGTGCGTGTGCTAGCCCAGAACATGAAGTCCACTGGCCCAAAGGTAGAGTTAGCCACTAGTAAGCAGGCCGTCAGCAAACAGAACCAAACATGGTTGGCACAAGGAAAGAAAAAGGAGACTGGTCAAGGCTACCTAGGACTAGGTTGCAGTTTCCTTGGAACAGTGGTTCCCAAACTTGAACCTGTACTAGAATTACAGGGCTCATTAAATGACAGATGGCTAGGCCTTACTCCCAGAGTGTCTGATTCAGAAGTTGAGGATGGGGCCTGAGAATCTGCATTTCTAATGAGTTCCCTGATCTTGGGAGCCCACTTTGAGAATCACTGTCACAGAATAAAGGATCCTGTCCAGTTCTAGGCATCAGAGTCTCCTTGCTTTTGTCTCCTCTTTCTGTCTTAATAAAAATTCACCTGAAAAATGCCAACCTGGTTCTGGTAGAACAAAGGGAATTGCCCATAACTGGTCCAGGAGAGCTTAGGCGATTAGAGGACTGCTGGAAACCAGGGATGGTAGTGGTAATGACTGCCCCAGTTAGAGGATGGGGAGAAGTCTTACAGCAGAATAAAGGTCAAAACTCAGAAGAGAAAGAATCAGAGACAGCTGTGATTACTGAGCCCTTCCCAGCTTGGATTTCCTTCACAAGCTTTTTCTTGCCTAAGCTTTTTATCCCTTTTGTAACTACAACTGTATTGGGGGTAATGGGAGAAAGATTCACTGTATTTTCTTTATGCACTTTTCCTACTTCCGTGTTTTATTCTTTGTCAACCACAAGGCTAATGTGAACTTGGAGAGCCTAGAGCAGCATGCACAGATTATGGCAGCCAGAGCAAAAAGTTTAACAAAATTAGACATGTCTCTTGAAGTAAAATACGTGCTATGTGCTCTGTATCATGTTACAGCAAATTTGAAAACCAGGGGCTGTGTTCCAAGTCACTGCCTGGCAGCTGTCAGTAACAAAGCCTCTGCTACCTGTTAACGACAGTTAATGAAGCAGTCTGTATTTATAAATTAGAGGATTTGTCTTTGAAAATAGTAACCTAATAGAATGAGAACGATAGATAGCCTTGGATTTAGACTTCTGGATTAGAAATCTGTCCCGTGTATTTCAAGGAGGTGAAAGAACTTGTGCTCTTACCTATCGAGAATATATATTTCTACTGCAAATCTTAGGAAAATGAAACACGAACAGGAACCTCTGCTATAATTCTAAGAATGTAAGTTTCTTCAGCTCTTGACACAGAGATACTTTGGACTAGGGATTCCATATACCGTGTCTGGGCCTGTTCAGTGCCTTCAGCTATCAAGTATTTGCCTGTACCAACCTACCCACATTACACGGAAACAGGCCTTGCTCATTCTTTCAGAATTCATGGCTTCTGTCCTGAACCATTCACCCCAGCTTATCTAACACTTATTCCTACCCCTTCCTCAGTCTGCTCTAATGTCTGATCTCGTGACTCATTTTTCCTCTTACCACCTTACCTCACCTTAGGGCCTGGCACTCGGTGTACTTCTCCAACTTGAACCTTTTTGCAGTCCTCTTTGGCCAGTAATCAGATTCCCCACTTGGCTAGACTGCTGTTGGCATCAATGAATGAGTGCCGCATGGGGACCAACCCATTCCCTGGGACTTTTATCCAGGTCCCCATGAAAGGTACCCCTGCCCCATATACCACATCCTGGGAACAGAACTCAGATTTGAGAGATTTGTGACTCCTTGATACTGCTCTCAGAAGGAACAGAAAACAAATGGAAAGGAAAGAATTTGATTGCCCCATCACTAGGTACAGAAGAGTCAACTGAATTTCTCTATTATCTAAAGTACATGAGGAAGAAAAGTGATGGTTTATAGTATGTACCGTTTAGTATTTCTGAATTCTTAGATGTGAAGAATTACTATTTTTTCCCCTTCTTCATACTCACCTCCCCCCAACAGCCCACCCACTGATTGATCGCCAAAACGTATTAATTCTATTCTCCATAATGTCTCCTGAATCCATCACCTCCTGCCTGAGCTATTTGCAATAGTATCCTAATAACTTGTCTCCCTGTGGCCAGTGTCTCTTGCTCCCCTGGTCCTACTCTCCCATGCCCCTTATCCCCTGCCAATCCATTCTCCACACTTCCACCAAAGTAATCTTTATAAAACATAGATCTGATCCTGTTACTCCTCTTCTTAACATTTTCATTCCCATATGTGTATCTGATTGTTATTTTATACATATGAGTCTGGGTTTCTAGAAGATAGACTCTTCCAATTAGGACAATAATATTGATCTACCATGTATTGTGCTTTAGAGTGTTTTCACAACTACTACATAATTTTTGAAAATCAATCCTATGACTTTAGTGTTGTTTTACCTCTATATTTGAGGAGAGAGTATAACTTTTGTATTTAGTGAATGGTACCAGTATGCAGTGGATATATTAAAAATTAAATATGTACTGGATCTATTTGGCTTAAGTGAGTAGATTAGGTACTCTTAAAGAAAAGTCAAACTTTCAGTTCCAGAGAATGAATTTGTTAAATCTTATTCGGATGCTGGCAAATCTCAGTTGTTTAGAGCATGCAATTACTGAGGTCAAAGTTGGTGGTTCAATTCCCATTTGTTTAAGTTAGTCTCATTCAGTTTCATGGACATAGTCTGTAACCCTAACCTCAGCCAGCTATTTCACAATTGCAGGTCCCAATGGAACATGGGTAACAGAATATGGATAAATCTACAGCATGACTCCATCCCTGTTACTTGAAAACTCAAATATAATGGTAACTCCTCAGGGTTATATAGATTTTTGTATATGCAGTTATACAAAGAAATTTTAGTAATAATCATCTAGACGAAGAGACAGTATGATTTTTCCAAATAGTACTTTGAAGACCCTTAAAGAATGTTCCATAAATATCTCATTCCAACAGTAGTTTCCTAATTATACACTTCCTGTCTAAATGCTAGTTTCATCTCTACTGATGACTCAGGTAACAATTATTAATGTAGCTTCACATAAATCCTGTAGCAATTCCACTTATTAATTTCTGCATTCTCTCTTAAATGAATAACAAAATATTGTACATATCATATTAGCTTTCTCATTCACAGAGGTGTGAAGCTGTGATGAGCATCAGGCTCAACCTTATGTACCCATGACATACAAAATACCTATATGGTAGCACTGAGAAGACCCTGACCTGAAATTTTCAGGATTCCTCTTATTTACTCTGGGTTAAGGTAAGAATCCATTGTTAACATGCAAATATCTCTGAGAGAAGTAATAAATTGTTCTCAGTCATTAGCACCCAGGTGTGAATTAATTTATCAGATCCCTTCCACTAACACTTAATTAAAAGAGAGGCGTCTTAAGGAAGACACCTGACTGGTATATTTTGATGGGAAGATAGTAGAGGCAAAGGTTCATATTCCCAAAGGACAGATTTAGATCACGAGGACACTATAAAGGCACAGGATGGGACATATAGGGGTGAAGTAGGAATGGTCCTAGAAGAGAGAAGTGGAACAGTACTGTAAGACAAGCTTCTCTTACATCCCCTTTTGGCTTTAGGCCAGCAGTAATAAGAATACATGAAATGGTATTATATTAACAGCATCCAATAATGGTTAAGAAACCAGGTTCTGGTATCAGACAGACTTGGGTTCAAATTATAGTTCTGCCACTTTGTAGAACTATAGAATGTTCTAGAACTATAGTTGTGGTCTTAGGCAAGTTTCCTAATCATTCTGAGCCTTGATTTGCTGATCTTTGAAGGTAATAATAGTACCTACCATACAGGGTTGTCTTGATAATTAAATGGGATAGTTCATGCAAAGCACTTGGTGGAATTTCTGAGACATACTAAGTGATCAAGAAATGTAAGCTATTACTATATAAATAAAAATTTAAGGTTGCTTATTCCCAGTATATATATAATATATTCTCAGTTGGAAGGCTACTTTTAGTGGAGTCGGATTTATGCCACCTCAAAATAAAAACTCTAGAAAATGTCTTTGATGCTAGAAAGAAATAAAACTGATTAAAATAACATAAGAAATAAGCCCAAGAAATACATGAAGACAGAAGAGTCCCTATGTTCCAACAGAGACCTGAAAGCTATACTTTAAAAAGATGAGGTCTAATCAAATGTGTAGAGTTGACAACTGAATTAGTACCATGAGAACTCAGAACAGTGTAGGTCAGCAGATGTAACAAAGCTGGAAGCAGAAGCCAACGTTACTTATTCACCTAGAAACTGTGTAAGATGTCTGGTCAACCTGTGAAAACAAGATGTAGTTTCCCTCACAAACACAATTTAGAGGAAGAGAATGAAGGTGCAACTCCTTTCCAAGATAGGAGTTTGAGGGCAAGACATCACTGATGACCAACTGAAAGGTCATGTTTATTATTATTTATGTAGACTGTTAATTGACAGTTCAGAGAAAATAACATTTGTGTTTGTGTCCTCCTTGGGCCTGAGGACATTTTTCTTGTTCCAAATCCGCTGATTAGCTGGCATAAACAAATCTCAAATCACCAAGTTACAACTGTTGCTTTTTTAGGACATAAACAAAGAGTCCTTACCTATGTGACTAAAAGCAGACCAAAGCACTAGGTTTGATGGAATGTTAAAAGTATGGCTGTTAACTGTCACCTGCATAATAACCCCTGACAGCCATTTCCTGCTTGGCAGCATAAGGAAGGGGGGGTGCTGGAGAGTGTGGGTGATTGACTTGTCATTATGACTTGAATAATCCCTTCTGCCTACCTGTCCTGAACAAGCAACACTTTCTTTCATTATGAGAGACACAGTGTCGGTAACTGGTTCTAAGGGAAAAGGTCATGCTTTAGTTTTGTTGGATTCAAGAAATGTGAGTTTTCAAGTCAACGGAAGAACAATTAACATTTGTATATGGTACCTTCCAGCATATAAAGCATATTTTCAAACATGACTTTAATTAACTCCTACAATAGATATGTGAGGTAAGTCATAGCTATTTTCGCTTCTATTGTGAGTACACTGAGTTTCCAGGGTGAAAAGACTTGTCCCAAACCTCACAGCTGTTAAGTGATGAACATTCCAGCATTGACTCCAAATTCTAGGCTCTTGACATCCCACCTAATCTTGATTAATATTATCTCCATCTACCAGGGTTCCTGGTCTATAACCCTTGTGTCTGACTTCTCCTTCAAACCCTTTCTTCTACTAGTCATGAGCTGCTATTCATTTCACCTCCATAGTGCTTCTCAAATCTATCCACTATTGAAATTCCTATCCCCATCTCCATGGCCCTAGCCCAAGCCACCATTGTTTTTAATCTGGATTATTGCAATAGTCTCCTAACTGGTCTGCTTGTGATCTTCTGCTCTGTTTACAGCAACATGTATGTTGCTGCTAAAGTGGGCTATTTAAAAGTGTGAATCTGGGCTTCCCTGGTGGCGCAGTGGTTGAGAGTCCTCCTGCCTATGCAGGGGACCCGGGTTCGTGCCCTGGTCCGGGAGGATCCCACATGCCGCGGAGTGGCTGGGCCCGTGAGCCATGGCCGCTGAGCCTGCGCGTCCGGAGCCTGTGCTCCTCAACGGGAGGGGCCACAACAGTGAGAGGCCCATATACCGCAAAAACAAATAAAAAATAAAAAAAAGAAAAAAAGAGAAAAAAAGTGTAAATCTGAACATGACACTCACTTGCTTAAAACCCATCAATGGCTCCTCAACACCTTCAGAATGAAATCCTAATTCCTTAGCCTGGCCCTGCCTCATCCCTTTCTTCCTCTTCTTTTTATACACCCTGTGCTCTGGCTAGACCTAGCTCTCTTCTCCTCCTTGAACCTCTCATGACCTTTCTCTTTTCTGTGTTTTTCATTCTATTGGAAAAATCTCTTCCTCCTGTTGTCTACCTTATTACGTGGGAGCAGCCCATAACAAATGTCTCCAGTGAGATATTCTAACCCTGACGTAGTCCTTCTATTCAACTTCATATAAACTCCTGTTATGGCATTTAACAACTTTAGTTGTAACTATTGATTAACATGTTCATCCAATGCACTAGACTCTGAGACAAGGGCCAAAGACTTGCCCTGTGAAACATATACCCAGCCTTTTTGCCTTCCACAGTGTTTGGAACATAGTATGGAGTAAAAAACATCTTTTTTACATGAAACTCATAAGCAATGATTAATTATCTACCATGTGTCCAACTCTGGGACACGTGGGAAGGTCCTAGGTCCAAGCCTTACTGAAAAGAGGAGAATTACACAGTTCATTTTGCCGGGGAGCAACATAAGATGTTTTATAATTGAGATATTGTGCGGCACTGACTAAAAGTCTATAGCAGTTTAGAAGAAGATTTGAAACTAGGGAGGCACCTCTTTCCTTTAGAAATGATGATTACTTAGGAAGGGCCAACAGCAATTGAATATTTGCCATCTGGCAGCTGTCACAGTACTCATTGTAAGTCAGATTTAATAAACCCAAGTCCTTTTAAAGGTGAAGGTGTTTTGTGTTATTTAAGGAGAAATACCATCCCCCAGGAGACTGACTCAAGGAAAGTACTCAGAAACTGAAACTAAATTCCTCCAAGTGTTAGGAGGCAGAATTCTACCTGTCTGGGATGTGGCACAGTTGGAATACTTTCTTTAAGGCAGCTCAGATCCATTATTTTCATTGAGAAGAAAGCACACTTGCTTTTCATTTAATCAAAGTTTGAATAAATCAGGGTGGACATTTGGTGCTCCCCATTGGGCGCCCTTTCCTAGGTTAGCACTGCCGAGTCTCCACGTAATCTCAAACAGAATGTGATGCCAGTGGTTATGGCTTGCACCCTCTGTAATACTGTGGCACAACCTGTAGAAATATTTCCCTCCACTATCAGTTAAGTTAGCTGACTGGGAGGCTACATGCCTTCCCTCAAAAGTGATTTTGAACAGCCCTCAACCTCCACTACACAGAGTTGAAAATAGTTGTTTTCATTGAAAAATGTGGGGCCTTAAGTGTTTTCCCAGTAAAGCTGAAGTAAATCAGAATTTTCTTTAAAACATGTGTGCACTGTGGAGCTCTAAATGCAAGATGTTATTCAAGAAAACCAAATCAACAAACCTTTATTGAGTATTTGCTATGTGTAAAGCCCGGTGCTTATTGCTGTGTGGGACATGTGGAAGCATAAATCAGGGTCCTTGCCTTTAAGCTGTTTAGTTAGGTGGTAGAGGAATCCCTTAGCTAGATCACGGATGGGAGGAAGAGGTAAAGTTGACCCTTAGTTGGTATGTTATGAACTTATTAATTGAGGCATTTAAAGAAAACAGAGCAGACAAGCTATGATAGGAGAATGTAGGTCGGGGGACAGAGATTGGCTGAAGAATTAAGAAAGGAAAAAGGAAGATTCAGAGCAGAGGATCCTAGATGCATGGTGGTGGATAATGCCAGGCAGAGTCTCCTAAGGCAGAAAAACACATAGGAAGGTTCATGGAGAGAGCAAGACCTGTGTCGTGAGCTGGAGTAGGAGGTAAAAAGAAGCAACATTCGTAGAGCAGAGTAGTCAGAATGTGCCAGTTGTGTTGGTGATGAAGGTATAGACTGCATACATAGAATTGGGTTCTACCAAAAGCAAATAGGTTCCATAAAGGGTTCAAACAAAACAGAACGTTAGGCCTCCAGAAACCAGAATGAGAACCAAAGATAATAGCTCCACGTTGGACTGGTGGGTGGACTTAAAGTGAACCAACCTGAATCCCATCACTCTAAGGAAAAGCCTATGGATTAGAAAGGAATGCCAGGAGATGGATCCTGAATTAGAATCCATGCATGGCTTATATCTGTGCAAAGTGAGCCACGTGAACTGTACCTGGGAGAAACTTCACTGGTACATAGTATAGAGCTTGGAATGTCTTTATATTGGAGGGAGGCTGAGTTATAAATTACTTGTGCTGGTCCTCAGTGGACAAGGTGGGGAGACGAATGCTACTGGAAAACCTGGACAGTCTGGTGAAAATGGGGAACTTATAACTCCAATTAAAGAAATCTCCAGCCCCATTACACATGGCATCTTAAGAACCTGAGATATGTCAAAGTGGGGGAAGCATGCCTGAGGGTCTGAAATCCCCACGATTAGATTCTATCTTCCATGGCCTTGAGGAGACAGATCTTTTAATTGAACTGAAACATTATTACCTTGGAGGATAACCCTCTATCTGATTCATTAGTTTTGTCTCCAAAACTTCTTTCAACAAACGTTGAGGGCCTGATACAATGCTAGGGGTACACATGTGTATAAAACCTAATCCTCCCTTTCAAGAAGCTCACAGTTTAGCTGCGCTTAGGGCCTTATGTGAGGATGGTACAGGAAAATTCGTCTTAGGAGGAGGTTAGGTGGGATGAGGTTACATGGAGGAGAGGGAGGGGGATAGGAAGAGGGGGAGGGGGAGGGGAGGGGGAGAGGGAGAGAGAGAATGTGCAGACAACTAGGAAAAGTTCAGGGCTTGGAGCTCTGTGGAGGCTGAAAACCTAAGCATCTGGGGACAAAGGAAGAGGATCATAGTAAAAGGTAGGCTGGGACGGGAGGATGGTAAATTCTGTGGATTGGAAGACCGATAACAAAGCCTATAAGGAAGAGAGAGGACCAAGCCAAAACTGGAACTAGAAGAAACTAAGTTTTCTGAGTCTAAGTTTCTGATGGATAGAATGTCTGTTGTTTCAGTATAATGCCTCTAGTGTGTGTGTGTGTGTGTGTGTGTGTGTGTGAGAGAGAGAGAGAGAGAGACAGAGAGACAGAGAGACAGAGAGACAGAGAGAAAGAGACAGACAGAGAGAGAACTTGAGATTCTGTCAAACTTTTTAACCATTGGTACAGGGTGGAGATTGTAACCACTAAAACAAAAGCAACTAGACCAGTGAGCCTAAATTGAACTTTAAAAAAGAGGAAGTGAGGAAAGTTTGTTTGTGAGCTTTGTGGCAGGAAATCCTGTGACTAACCTTATTTCACACATCTCTCATTATTCAAAGGGATCTGAACTTTCTTAACACCATAACTTAAAATGGAAGGGGCTGTCTCAGAGGTACTGATGTCTGAGAAGAGCTGACCCCCTTACTAAATAAACTAATCCAATATAGGTTGCCCTTTACTTGTGAAGAGATGCTTCAGGGAACATGCCCACCCCCCTAGTATTTCCAATCAATAGAGTAATGCAGCATTAACAAATGGAATTCAACTCTATTGGGGAAAAATGCCAATATATTGGAAACAAAATCAACAGGTTATCCATCTTTACCTGTAGAAATATTTTTATAGGCTAGTATCAACCACTGTGTATGTGCTATAATAATTTTCAATAGGACTGGTGGAAGTATGGACTATGATGAGGACTGCAGGGGGCTGAAGAGTTGGTGAGGAGGGGAGAGGATGGTGGTCAGGGTAAGACAATTACAAAACAACAAGCATCCAGGCAAGTGATGACATGTTCTTCTGCAAGGGCACACTAATAGGAAGGAGCCCCTATGCTGGGCCGGGCTGGCCTATTAGCAGGGAGAGTTAGGATTCCAACCACCTGGAGCTTTCATTTCCAGCTGAAGGTGCAAGTGTAGCAAGAAGGGGGTCTCAGACTTATCTTTTTTTTTTTTTTTTTTTTTTTTTGCGGTACGCAGGCCTCTCACTGTCGTGGCCTCTCCCGTTGTGGAGCACAGGCTCCGGACACGCAGGCTCAGCGGCCATGGCTCACGGGCCCAGCCGCTCCGCGGCATGTGGGATCTTCCCAGACCGGGGCATGAACCCGTGTCCCCTGCATCGGCAGGCGGACTCTCAACCACTGCGCCACCAGGGAAGCCCTCAGACTTATCTTTTATCAACCATGAGTGAAAATGTACCTCAGGCAACACTGAAGCCCTTGGCATTTTTAAAAATTAATTAATTTATTTTTGGCTGCGTTGGGTCTTCGTTGCTGCACACGGGCAAGTGGGGCTACTCTTTGTTGAGGTGTGTGGGCTTCTCATTGCAGTGGCTTCTCTTGTTGTGGAGCATGGGCTCTAGGCGCGCGGGCTTCAATAGTTGTGGCATGTGGGCTCAGTAGTTGTGGCTCGCGGGCTCTAGCGCGCAAGCTCAGTAGCTCTGGCGCACGGGCTTAGTTGTTCCGCGGCATGTGGGATCTTCTGGGACCAGGGCTCGAACCCGTGTCCCCTGCACTGGCAGGCAGATTCTTTTTTTTTTTTTGTGGTACATGGGCATCTCACTGTTGTGGCCTCTCCCGTTGCGGAGCACAGGCTCCGGACGCGCAGGCCCAGTGGCCATGGCTCACGGGCCCAGCCGCTCCGCGGCATGTGGGATCCTCCCGGACCTGGGCATGAACCTGTGTTCCCTGCATCGGCAGGCAGACTCTCAACCACTGTGCCACCAGGGAAGCCCAAGAAGGCAGATTCTTAACCACCGCGCCACCAGGGAAGTTCTGCCCTTGGCTTTTTCATATTTCAGAAGTGTATATAAAGCACGCTCAGTTTTCTGAAGACAGTACAAAAAGAAAGTGTGCAAAGTGTTGACAATGTATGCTGAGGACTGCCACGCTTCAGGCCAAGTGACTGCATTTTCTAAACAGCCAGTGGGACCCTCGTTACAGTACATCATATCACTGCTCTCCTTGATGGAGTCCACAGGACTCTCACCAAGAGTCTAGTCGCCCTTTCAAATAGAATCATATATCTAGAGATGCACAAACCATGTCAATACTCATCTTCCCACCTCCTGTCCGGGCCCTGTATCTCTGTGGGGGACATGCTGCAGGGCTGCATGTCTCTACAGGCAGCTGAGCCTTAGAAAAGGTCAGAATCCTATTTACAGGCCTGACTTGCCATTTCACTCATGGACTGATGAGGGCAGGGTTCTTTCTGTACTGTCTGAAATCGTTTGGGGAAACCTGCTGTGTTCAAAGAACTCAAACAAAAGGCAGGATGAGTAAATAAGTTAGATATTTGCAGGCACATGCTGGAAACCAGGCCTCCAGCGGAAACAGACATACTGGTGGCAACCTGTCAGGGTACTCTGCCTCCTTATTAGGTTCACACTGGCCAGCACCAGATCTGAGGGGCCAGGTCAAGGGTGGAGACCCCAGCAGGCTGAAGTAAGTACTCCCAGCTGGTTTGGAGAGCAGGGACTGGAGGCTGGGGCTGGAATTACATCTGCACCTGGTTCAGGCAAGGTTCATGAAGCTGAGACAAGAGCCAGGCAGAAGCCAAGACCTGGGGGAGGGGGATATTCCAGACCAAGGGAATACTGTGAACAAAGAGGCAGGAAGGCAGGGAGCACTTCTGAGGAATAGTTAGGATCTTTTGTCAGCGCCCAGGAACATTGGAACCTGAGGATCTAGAAATCAAGCTTTAGGACCCAGGAGAACACCTGGAAAATTGTCCAGGGCTGGGAAGGTGGTGGGGGGAGGTCAAAGAAGAAGCTTCTCATCACTGACTTCAGAGGAGAGAAAGCGATGGCCTGAAATCCTGGTGATTGGGTTGATTATAGTTTCAAACTTAGGCAAGGGCCTTGGGCCTGGAAACCAGTAAGGAAACTTAGGACTCAGTTCAATCCATTTATTGAAAGCCTACTATGTGCAAGTCTCTCTGCTAGGTTCTGAATCAGGAATGTGACAATTTGGAACTCAGTGGCCACATCAAAAGTATAAACCATGCCAGATTTGATAGTGTCAAAAAGCCAGGTGTATGGAATGTACAGACCTGATTGGGCATATGATGTGCTTTCCCACTCATTATGAATATGACGACTCTAACTTATGAATCCCAGATCAGACACATGATTTAAGGATTTTGTCTCAGGACTCAATTTATTTATATAAAGTTGTTATAAATTATTATAAGGTTTAAACATTAAATCACATTTAGTTCTACATTTTACAATTGATCTTTATTGAAAGTAATAAACACACATGAAGAGAAACACAGTAGACAGCGATAGAAATGTATACGAGTGAGAAGCAAAGAGGTAAATTAGAAAATGCAAACGCTTTGGAATAGAAAAACATGATTTCAGATCCTATGTATACCATTTATTAGCTGTGTGACCCCGGAAGCATTACTCAACCTTTCTGTGCCTCATTTTCCTCATGTGTAAAATGGGGATTAAAAAATAATACCTTCCAAGAATTATTGTGAGGATTAACTGAAATAATGTACATAAAACATTTAGCAAACTGTCTATACTTAAGTACTCAAAAATGACAGTTTTTACTTTTGCTGTTGATTTTGTCATTCATCTATTGTTGAAGCTGTTAGCATATTGTTCCATTTATACTTTCTTTTTAAAGGTATTCAGCTTGTTTCAGAAATATTTATCTTTAATTTTTTCAAAAAAACATTTTCAAACAAATCTTGGCAAGCATTTCTGTATTCACTTGGATTATTCAGAGAAAGTTCATGTTTTTTAGTGATCAAGAGTGGCTTTTTCTCATCCCCTTATTTGCCAATTTGTGAAAATGACCCTTGATCCCAACATTCCTACTTCATAGTAAAATGATGATTTTCCACATCTCTTAGATTTAGAAGATTGATATTCTCAAGAGGAAATTAGGTAAGTACATTATACTATATAAGATCTATAGTTACTTTCTCTATATCCCATTTGGCTGATAAGTACTCATTAGGGTATGACTTAAGATCCAAAGGTTCATTACAGAGGTTATTGCAAGACAAAATAACAAAAACACTTTGGGAAAGATTCTGCTTCACTCATGGTTCTTTATCAACTGACTCAAGGGTAATCATGGAATCTTAGCTTAGGTTCTCTAGGAATCAGACCCTGAGACAGGGATTTGAATGAAAATGGTTTGTTCAGGAGTTGCAGTAACACCTGTAAGGGAATGGGTTAGCTGTAAAGAAAATAAAGGCAGTCAGTAAAGAGTATGCGATTGATTTACAATGTTGTATTAGTTTCAGGTATACAGAAAAATGAATCAGTTATACATATACATATATCCATTCTTTTTCAGATTCTTTTCCTATATAGGTTATTACAGAATATTGTAAATCAACTATACCTCAATAATTTTTTTTTAAAAAGAGTATGCTATTGAGCCAGCTACCACAGTTGGGGACTAATACTTAATCATGTAGGGAACCTCTGGAAAATGGTGCAACACATACACCTCAGAATTATCCCACCCAAGAGGCAAGGGAACTGAAGTATTTATACACCAACTTACGAGCCACATCTTAGCACTCCTGCGGTGTGTTAATTCACTGGCATTTTTTTTAGATTGCTGCACATATAGGCAGCATAGAGATCTACAGTTCTGGGAAAAGAGTCCTCAAGCAGTCATGCAGATACTGGCAGTTGGAACTCAGCCCAAGCACATGGAAAGGACTGAGGGACATAGGTGGAGCTCCAACAACACCTGTTATATCAAGAGAAGCTGAAATGGGCTTTTATTCCATGGGATGAAGGGCTACTGGGCTAAGGTTTGGTTTAAGCTCCGACTCTGGTTCTGGCTCTTTTACTCCGTTGCCTTAATCTTTTAATCTGCTTCCCATTGACTGACATGTATTTTCTTGGTACCAGAGTAGAAATATCTAACAATTGAGGATGAAAGGAATCAAGCTGAGAAAGGGAGAGAGAGAGAGAGAGAGAGAGAGAGAGAGAGAGAGACAAAGGAAAGAGAGCTGATACCTGTTTAACCTTGTGGAAGCAAGAGGCTGCCTGGAGAGGAGGTCCCAAGAGAGAGGCAGACTCTCGAACTCCTAAGACAATGGACCAATAGTGTCCTGGAATGTGAGGACTCTACTGCTGTGCTACTCTTCTTCAGTGTGGAAGGGGGGTGCTGGGAGAAGGGAGAAGTTGGTTAACATTTGTTAGCATTTGTCTTCCTGAGGTCTAGGGTGGTAGCTTTCACACTGCACTCCTGGGTATAGTATGCATTTGCCATAGTTTGGTCATCAGCATTGAATTATTCTTTCTTAATAGTTCTCCAGTCTCCTTTTGAGGAATTTCCCATTGCGTGTGGTCCCAGTAGGAGACAGTACTTACCTTTCATTGCAGTATCCCAAGGGCTGGAACCTTGCTCACCACAACTCTTTGGAGCCATGGGGCAGGCATGTAACTGTCAGAAAAAAATCCTAGAATATCTTAGTACAATTATGGAAAACTTGGGACGTATGATAGCAAGTAAATTGAAATCAGAGGTTGAAAGAAAGAAGCTTCTTTACTTCCATGGATTTTATAAGTGACATGTTTCAGAGTTAAACAGTAAGGGTCATCTGGACAGTTTCATCACACTGGGAGAAGCAATGATGATGGTGATAATGATGATGGTGATGGTGGTGGTGGCTACTAGTTACTGAATGCCTACTCTTCACGGGGCCAGACACTTCACATGGGTGATATCGTTTATCTTTACAATGATCCTGTGGTCTAAGTGCTATTATGGACCTCCATTTTTCAGAAAATGGACATTGAGCCTGGGAGAAATTATGTAACTTGCCAAAGATCATACAGCTAGCAAGTAGGCTTTAAATCCAGTCCTATCTGACTCCAGAGCCTGAGCTCTTTACTATCATGCTGGGCTGTTACTTCCCATAGCCAGGAATTCAAATATGTAGTTGGAATGGGCTTCGCTGAAACATGAACAGAAAGTTGAAAGGAGGGCACCATTAAATTAGTTGACCACAGAGTGTGACCTGGGAAGGGAGGCTGTTGTGACCAAATCATGTGGTCATGATTCAGTGTCGCAGGGAGGGTGACAAACCAGGGAGTGACGGAGACAGTATGGAAGACTGATGTGATTGGATACGGAGACTGCTGTGTGGATAGTGGCATGTGCTGTTCTATGGCTTACGTGGATTTAAAAGAGCTAGCTTCTCTATCTGCCGCAATTATCTTCTTCAGTATTCTGTTGATTTCCTGATTTTACAAAACCCACTGGAATGCTGACCTCACAGTTTTGTTCTTCTCCTACTCGCTCAAGTACAATTGACGTTAAGCTTAAACCTCTGTTTTTTAGACATCCTCATACTATGAATTCCATTGGGACAAAATTCTGATAATGATTTGGGGTGTGTGTGTGTGTGTTTGTGTACACGTGTCCATGCGTGCTTGCATAGTATGTCCCAGCTTATTTCTCTTTAGTTTCATATATCTCTGTTGATAGGGAAGTTATATTCAAGAATGCGCAGTTCAAATATATGTGATATTGCATGCTTGAGGGGCTCTAATAATGATGATTTGCGTATTTCAAACATAAAATAGTGAGCTTAAGATTCTTTTCTTCTTTCGTCTAAGAGTTTCTAAGGGTTTAGAGAAGTTGTTTCTGAGTATGCAATGACAACATGAGAATTATGGCTTTATGCTGGGTTGTGCAAGTGTGTGTGTGTGCACGCACGTGTGTGTGCGTGCACTCATGCATGAGTACATGCGTGCATGCTTCTCTCCATCCCTGTGCTTTGCTGTGATTGAAACATCACAGGGTAGCCCCCAGCAGGAAGCTGGCAGATACCCTGAAGGCTACTAGTAGTGTGACATTCTCAGAGTTGTGAAAAAGAAACTTGAGAAATCATGATGAAAAAAAGTTTTTTAATCTCCTTGGGCCTTAGGGTCTATAATAATATGGATGGATATAAAATTCACGCAGGTGTCTAACCTCAGCATAAATTGGAAAGGATTAGGCACAGTATTCCTCCCCCACACATATTCCTTACAAACACTTCCCAGGATCCCTTGTTTACATTAGTTGTTGGGAAAATGTGTTTTCACATGAGGGGCAGAAAAGGTTAGAGGAGAACGAGTGTATGTTCAGGTGTCTTAACAGCTGTGTGAGGGACATACTTGTTTGTAGAAGTCAGTTGTTTGCCAAGGTCCAAGGCCCCTACCTATATCTAGCTGTACCTCCCATCCACACTGTTGTGAGACTCCAGACTGATGAGAGTGAGCCTTGCAGCCTTGCAAACTGGCTAAGCCCCAAATCAGAGGTTCATTATTGTTGAAAGGAACCATAGGGTTTATCCAAATTACTGAGATAAGGGTCACAATGGGGACCAAATCCAATTTCCTATTTTGGGAACTCTGTGATGAGAAGGGTAAGCTGTCAGGAGTCTTATTTACATAAGGACACAGGACACGTAGGCCTCCTGGGATAAATAGTGAAGGCTCTCAGCACAACAGTATTAAAAATGTGAACAAAGAAGGGGAGACAAAGGCTGTTCCAACAGTGAGGGTTGACGGGAACTCACTTGAAAGTAGGAAAGAAGTGAGGTCCCTGGGCTCCTTCCTGTGACACTAGCTTGGAAGCATTGAGAAATGCACTAATGGGACTCTGGAGGGCAATGCTCACATGCCCTGTGGCCTGATTCTTCAGACCTTATAGCACAGCAAAGGAAAGAACAAAACCCAGAATAGTCAGGATACCTTGCCTCGCACAAGATCGTATGCATCTGAGAATAGATCAGGTTAGGCTGGTCAAGAGAGTGTTACTGAAAGGAAGATATGCTCCCCATTGGGGACCCCTGTAGCAGTAGTGGTTGGAGCAAGAGTAGCAATGGGGTGATGACGGTTGCATTAACAGAGTGCTGGGTGCAGTTAGTGGTGCACCACAGATATTAATAGCAATAACACCACTTCTCGAGGCTTACTATGTATCAGGCCTCTTTCATACTTTATTACCAATCCCATGCGGTAGGTACTAGCTTATCTCCAATTTACATATGAGAAAACAGAGAGGGTAAAGCATCTGGCACAGGGTCATATAACTGCTGAGTGGCTGCCCAAGTTCAAAGATTTTAACTTCAAACCCCATGCTTTTAATCACTGAGCTATATGGTAGCAAGAGTTATGAAAAAGAACATGATGGCTTCCCTGGTGGCACAGTGGTTAAGAATCCGCCTGCCAGTGCAGGGAGCACAGGTTCGAGTCCTGGTCCCAGAAGATCCCACATGGTGCGGAGCAACTAAGTGCGTGTGCCACAACTACTGAGCCTTCACTCTAGAGCCTGCAAGCCACACCTACTGAGCCCGTGTGCCACAACTACTGAAGCCCGGAAGCCTAGAGCCCGTGCTCCGCAATAAGAGAAGCCACTGCAATGAGAAGCCCGCACACCACAACCAAGAGTAGCCCCCACTTGCCGCAACTAGAGAAAGCCCGTGTGCAGCAACGAAGACCCAACACAGCCAAAAATAAACAAATAAAATAAATAAACTCATAAAAAAAAGAAAAAGAACATGAGCTCCCTGGTACTAGCCTTGGAATTCCAGAACATTTCTGATTGGAAACTCTAAGTGGAGCTCACTGAAAGGCTGCTATGATCCAGCAGAAGAAAAGACCCCATGATGTGATCCTTGGTTTCTCTGGGAACTGCTTTGTCCATGGGGGAACTAAGGCCAGTGCAGAGCAGAGGTTCTCAACAGGGCTAGTACTGCCTTCTAGAAGGGGTTTTGGAAATTTTTTGGGACAGGCTTGTCTTCTTGTGTATTTCTGCCCAAGCCTTTACATATAGAAACAAATATTGCTTTATAATAAATCATTTCCCCTTTTCCCTCTTTTATATCACAGGACATTATTTTTTTATTTTTATTTTTTAAACACGTGTAGATGGGTTGAATCACCTGTTTTCCACTTCAGCATAATGGCAGGAGTTAATTTGTTTTTTCTTATTAAAAAGAAGCATTAGGTTAAGAACCACTGTTGTAGATACTTTATAACGGCCCCTCCAGTTGTGATAATCTATGTTCAAATCAGTCTTGGGGCAAGTAAAGCAATGTAATGCCCAGTATCAGTAGTATTGCAATGACCTGACAGCTGAGGCCTGCCTCCCTGATATGGATGTACCTGGATTGCCTACACCTAGGGCACCCTGCTGATAAGGTTCTCTTGCCACCATCTAAGGTCACAGAAGTTGCTCCACGAACGATCACATACATAGCTTTGGACTTTGGCCTCTTTCTTTTTCTCTCCAGTACAAGCCTCTGTCTGCATCAAGAGGCTACAGGGAGGACAATCTTTGCTACTCTGGGCCAGAGGGACGGTATAACAGAGGAAATGCATTAAAACAAGTGACAAGTATGACTCCTGATTTCTCTTAGTTTAGCTTAGGTCACATTGATTAGGTTCAGACCATAAATTTTCTGTTATACGCACCTAGCTCCACCCGTCCCATCCATGATGGTGGGCTGTTCCTTACTTCTAATTTAGGGGACTCGCCATCCTTTCTTCTTAGGCCAGCCCCAGCCATAACCCTTGAATTTCAGCCTAAGACTGCTCACTGGGCAGGCAGCTGAACTCGACTCCACAGTTGTGTCCTTCCAAGGCTTCTGCTAACATCTCTTCACAAGTCTCTCCTTAGAGCCTGCCTACCAGAGTGGCCTACGAAGCTACTTCCTCTTTGAAGGCTTTTCTGAACTACCCCTAACTCGCTGCTTCCCCCAGTCATTCCAGCCTGAATCAAGCAAATCAAGATGTGACCTCAGTTTCTCTGCACAGCATGTTTTCTCTCTGGCGTGGGCTCCATTGACTTCAGTCATCGTATCTCCATCATCCTCCCAAGCAGGGGCCTTCTTAGTTGTCTTACTGGTGACTGCACGTGGTATCCAGGAAGTTCCACGAGAATAGGGGTACATCTATGATGTTCACTGTCATATAACTCCAGCCTACTAGCACAGATCCTGACACCGAGGGAGCACTCAATGAATGTATTTCAAGTCACTGACTGACTGTGAATTCCATATGTCCAGTTCCTATTAAAAGTAATCGGGGGACTTCCCTGGTGGTCCAGTGGTTAGGACCCTGCACTTCCACTGCAGGGGGCATGGGTTCAATCCCTGGTTGGGGAACTAAGATCCTGCATGCCACGCAGCACAGCCAAAAAATAAAAATTAAAAGATTTTTTTAAAAAAGGTAATAGGGACCATGGTATCTGCTTGGACCCTAAATAACTATTAAATCCAGGATTTCCTATAAGGAGCCATGGATACTAATCAACACTGGGACCTAGTCTGGTTCCCACGAGGAGCCTAAAAATCTCATGGCCTAAATTCACAAAATCTTTATCCTACATCTATTTCTAGAGAGTTCCACTACCCCAAGGAATAGTCCAGCAAGGCCCACACCAAGCATTTTCAATAAACAACTTGACTCGGAGTTGGGTGAGAGATGAGAAGGGGCACTCCTCCATATGCATTCCTGTCTCTGCCGAGCTGGGAGTGAAGGCCAGCTTAGAGCTTCACTGCCCTGGTCTTTCAGAGCTGCCCACAGCTTGGAATTCAGTTTAAATAGGACTCTCGAGTTAAAATTTGGTTCAAGCCACACAGTGTCTTTTTCTCCTCAGAAAATGGGAAAATAAGACTGGCCTATGAGTCACACATGGAAAGTGTTCATCATGATGCTGTGAAAAACTATTTCCAAAGGGCGTCCAGACACTGCTGTTGTTTCCACTCTGCCCTAGTGGCCAAGGAGGGTGATGTGCACCCTCAGAAGAGGACAGCAAAATTTCCTGCTGCATAGGGCCCTGCTGGGGTTAGCAGTGTTCTCCTCACTCTGCTTCCTTAGAGTATAGCCACAGGAAAGCTAATGAAACCCGTGACCTTGGGCAAGGTAATTCATGCTCTGGGCCTCAATTTCTGCATTTTTAAAATAAAGGAATTGGACCTATTGAGGTCGCAGCTCCTTGAAAGAGACAATATTGAGAACATACAGGCTTTGAAACATAAAAGCAGATTTCATTCACATCTCTGCTACTCAGTGGCTGTGTGACCCTGAGCAAATCAATTAACATCTCAGCCTCAGTTTCCTTGTCTGTAAATTGGAGATCAAACCTACTTCATTAAATGAAAGGGCATGAAAGAAAACACCTAGCACAGTGCTGGAATGCAGCAATTATTAGTTTCCTCCTCATCTCACTTCCTTATTTTGTCCCTTCTCTGTGTGGCCATAAATTACTATCAATGGAGTATTTAGAACAAGCACGGTGGATGACACCTTCCTGTGCAATGTCTAGACACTTATTTAAAAAAAAAATTTTATTGGGGTATAGTTGTTTTACCATGTTGTGTTAGTTTCTACTGTACAGAGAAGTGGAGTTCCCTGTGCTATACAGCAGGTTCTCATTAGTTATCTATTTTATACATATTAGTGTATATATGTTAGTCCCAATCTCCCAATTCATCCCACCGCCCTTTCCCCCCTTGGTGTCCATATGTTTGTTCTCTACATCTGTGTCTCTATTCCTGCCTTGCAAACCAGTTCTTCTGTACCATTTTTCTAGATTCCACAAATATGTGTTAATATATGATATTTGTTTCTCTCTTTCTGACTTACTTCACCCTGTATGACAGTCTCTAGATGCATCCTCGTCTCTACAAATCACCCAATTTCGTTCCTTTTTATGGGTAATATTCCATTGTATATATGTACCATATCTTCTTTATCCATTCGTCTGTCGATGGGCATTTAGGTTGCTTCCATGACCTGGCTATTGTAAATAGTGCTGCAATGAGCATTGGGGTGCATGTGTCTTTTTGAATTATGGTTTTCTCTGGGTATATGCCCACTGGTGGGATTGCTGAGTAATATGGTAATTCTATTTTTAGTTTTTTAAGGAACCTCCATACTGTTCTCCATAGTGACTGTATCAATTTACATTCCCACCAACAGTGCAAGAGGGTTCCCGTTTCTCCACACCCTCTCCAGGATTTACTGTTTGTAGATTTTCTGATGATGCTCATTCTAACTGGTGTGAGATGACACCTCACTGTAGTTTTGATTTGCATTTCTCTAATAATTAGTGATGTTGAGCACCTTTTCATGTGCCTCTTGGCCATCTGTATGTCTTCTTAGAGTATGCCTGCTTCCATTCGCAGTGGAAAGTGAAGAAGACACTGTGTGCTCTAGATCACAAGGAAATTGTCTTCTGGGAGCATCTGGCCATGGACCCAGAAGCATTAGCTGAATTCCTGTCTCAATAAATATGTTTTCTCAGATACAATGTAATATATCCCACTTTCAGGTGAGCAAAACCATAAGTTTAAAATTTGCTCTCCCAGTCACTGGTGTATATAAATTTGGGAGATTGGGATCCACTCTATTGACTAAAGGTGAGAGGTCAGAGTCTCCCTTAAATCCATTTCAAGAATTTTGATTTCTGGGCCTATCCAACTAGGAAATATAGAGTGAGTGTCAGCAAATATACTTACATAGTCTCATTACCCATGGAATGTATACCCTTGTTGCTTAGAGTAGATTATGAATGCCATAAAAAAAGGGCTTGTTTGTATGGATTTTAGTAATTCCCCATTGTATGTGCTTTGGTGCTCTTGCTATAAATAGGAAGTGTACATTGACTGTTCAATTTCTGACTACTGGGTAGTATAATTTTTTGTTGTTGTGGCAGTGTCAGATGTTCCTTTATTATAAAATTTTTATAACATCTTTGTTGGAGTATAATAGCTTTACAATGGTGTGTTAGTTTCTGCTTTATAACAAAGTGAATCAGCTATACATATACATATATTCCCATATCTCTTCCCTTTTGTGTCTCCCTCCCTCCCACCCTCCCTATCCCACCCCTCTAGGTGGTCACAAAGCACCGAGCTGATCTCCCTGTGCCATGCGGCTGCTTCCCACTAGCTATCTATTTTACGTTTGGTAGTGTATATATGTCCATGCCACTCTCTCACTTCGTCCCAGCTTACCTTTCCCCCGCCCCGTGTCCTCAAGTCCATTCTCTAGTAGGTCTGCGTCTTTATTCCCATCCTGCCCCTAGGTTCTTCAAAACATTTTTTTTTAGATTCCATATATATGTGTTAGCATATGGTATTTGTTTTTCTCTTTCTGACTTACTTCACTCTGTATGACAGAATCTAGGTCCATCCATCTCACTACAGATAGCTCAATTTCGTTTCTTTTTATGGCTGAGTAATATTCCATTCTATATATGTGCCACATATTCTTTATCCATTCATCTGTTGATGGACATTTAGGTTACTTCCATGACCTGGCTATTGTAAATAGTGCTGCAATGAACATTGTGGTACATGACTGTTTTTGAATTATGGTTTTCTCAGGGTATATGCCCAGTAGTGGTAGGATTGCTGGGTCATATGGTAGTTCTATTTTTAGTTTTTTAAGGAACCTCCACACTGTTCTTATAGTGGCTGTATCAATTGACATTCCCACCAACATTGCAAGAGGGTTCCCTTTTTTCCACACCCTCTCCAACATTTATTCTTTGTAGATTTTTTGATTCTCACTGCTGTGTGGTGATACCTCATTGTAGTTTTGATTTACATTTCTCTAATGATTAACGATGTAGAGCATTCTTTCATGTGTTTGTTGGAAATCTGTATATCTTCTTTGGAGAAATGTCTATTTAGGTCTTCTGCCCATTTTTTGATTGGGTTGTTTGTTTGTTTTTTAATATTGAGCTGCATGAGCTGCTTGTAAATTTTGGAGATTAATCCTTTGTGGGTTCATTTGCACATATTTTCTCCCATTCTGAGGGTTGTCATTTCGTCTTGTTTATGGTTTCTTTGCTGTGCAAAAGCTTTTAAGTTACGTTAGGTCCCATTTGTTTATTTTTGTTTTTATTTCCATTTCGCTAGGAGGTGGGTCAAAAAGGATCTTGCTATGATTCATGTCATAGAGTGTTCTGCCTATGTTTTCCTCAAAGAGTTTTTTACTGTCTGGCTTTACATTTAGGTCTTTAATCCATTTTGAGTTTATTTTTGTGTATGGTGTTAGGGAGTGTTCTAATTTCATTCTTTTACATGTAGCTGTCCAGTTTTCCCAGCACCACTTATTGAAGAGGATCTCTTTTCTGTATTGTATATACTTGCCTCCTTTATCAAAGTTAAGGTGACCATATGTGCATGGGTTTGTCTTTGGGCTTTCTATCCTGTTCCAGTGATCTATATTTCTGTTTTGGTGCCACTACCATACTGTCTTGATTACTGTAGCTTTGCAGTATAGTATGAAGTCAGAGAGCCTGGTTGCTCCAGCTCCGTTTTTCTTTCTCAAGATTGCTTTGGATATTTGGGGTCTTTTGTGTTTCCATACAATTTGTGAAATTTTTTGTTCTAGTTCTGTGAAAAATGCCAGTAGTAGTTTGATAGGGATTGCATTGAATCTGTAGACAGCTTTGGGTAGTATAGTCATTTTCACAATGTTGATTCTTCCAATCCAAGAACATGGTATATCTCTCCATCTGTTTGTATCATCTTTAACTTTTTTCATCAATGTCTTATAGTTTTCTGCATACAGGTCTTTTTTCTCCTTAGGTAGGTTAATTCCTAGGTATTTTATTCTTTTTGTTGCAATTATAAATGGGAGTGTTTCCTTAATTTCTCTTTCAGATTTCTCATCATTAGTGTATAGGAATGCAAGAGATTTCTGTGCATTAATTTTATATCCTGCTACTTTACCAAATTCATTGATTAGCTCTAGTACTTTTCTGGTAGCATCATTAGGATTCTCTATGTATACTACATGTCATCTGCAAACAGTGACAGCTTTATGTCTTCTTTTCCGATTTGAATTCCTTTTATTTCTTTTTCTTCTCTGATTGCTGTGGCTAAAACTTCCAAAGCAATGTTGAAAAATAGTGGTGAGACTGGGCAACCTTATCTTCTTCCTGATCTTAGTGGAAATGGTTTCAGTTTTTCACCATTGAGGACGCTGTTGGTTGTGGGTTTGTCATATATGGCCTTTATCATGTTGAAGTAAGTTCCATCTATGCCTACTTTCTGGAGAGTTTTTATCATAAATGGGTGTTGAATTTTGTCAAAAGCTTTTTCTGCATCTATTGAGAAGATAATATGGTTTTTCTCCTTCAATTTGTTAATATGATGTATCACATTGATTGATTTGCATATAGTGAAGAATCCTTACATTCCTGAGATAAACCCCACTTGATCGTGGTGTATGATCCTTTTAATGTGCTGTTTGATTCTGTTTGCTAGTATTTTGTTGAGGAGTTTTGCATCTATGTTCATCAGTGACATTGGCCTGTAGTTTTCTTTCTTTGTGACACCTTTGTCTGGTTTCGGTATCAGGGTGATGGTGGCCTCGTAGAATGAGTTTGGGAGTTTTCCTCCCTCTGGTATATTTTGGAAGAGTTTGAGAAGGATAAGTGTTAGCTCTTCTCTAAATGTTTGAAAGAATTCCCCTGTGAATCCATCTGGTCCTGGGCTTTTGTTTGTTGGAAGATTTTTAATCACAGTTTCAATTTCATTACTTCTGATTGGTCTGTGCATATTTTCTATTTCTTCCTGGTTCAGTCTCGGAAGGCTGTGCTTTTCTAAGAATTTGTCCATTTCTTCCAGGTTGGCCGTTTTATTGGCGTAGAGTTGCTTGTAGTAATCTCTCATGATCCTTGGTAGTTCTGCAGTCTCAGTTGTTACTTCTCCTTTTTCATTTCTAATTCTATTGATTTGAGTCTTCCCCTTTTTTTCTTGATGAGTCTGGCTCATGGTTTATCAATTTTGTTTATCTTCTCAAAGATCCAGCTTTTAGTTTTATTTATCTTTTCTATCATTTCCTTCATTACTTTTTCATTTATTTCTGATCTGACCTTTATGATTTCTTTCCTTCTGCTAACATGGGGTTCGTTTGTTCTTCTTTCTCTAATTTCTTTAGGTGTTAGGTTAGGTTGTTTATTTAAGATGTTCCTTGCTTCTTGAGGTAGGATTGTATTGCTATAAACTTCCCTCTTAGAACTGGTTTGCTGCATCCCATAGGTTTTGGGTCGTCATGTTTTCATTGTCATTTGTTTCTAGGTGTTTTTTGATTTCCTCTTTGATTTCTTCAGGTATCTCTTGGTTATTAAGTAGTGTATTGTTTACCCTCCATGTGTTTGTATTTCTAACAGATTTTTTTCCTGTAATTGACATCTAGGCTCATAGCATTGTGGTCGGAAAAGATGCTTCATGCAATTTCAATTCTCTTAATTTTACCAAGGCTTGAGTTGTGACCCACGATATGATCTATCCTGGAGCATGTTCCATGAACACTTGAGAAGAAAAAATGTATTCTGCTGTTTTTGGATGGAATGTCTTCTAAATGTCAATTAAGTCCACCTTGTTTAATGTATCATTTAAAACTTGTGTTTCCTAATTTATTTTCATTTTAGATGATCTGTCCATTGGTGAAAGTGGGGTGTTATAGTCTCCTACTATGATTGTGTTCCTGTCGATTTCCCCTTTTATGGCCATTAGCATTTGCCTTATGTATTGTGGTGCTCCTATGTTGGGCTCATGAATATTTACAATTGTTAAATCTTATTGGATCGATCATTTGATCATTATGTAGTGTCCTTCTTTGTCTCTTGTAATAGTCTTTATTTTAAAGTCTATTTTGTCTGACATGAGAATTGCTCCTCCAGCTTTTGTTTGGTTTCCATTTGCATGCAATATCTTTTTCCATCCCCTCGCTTTCAGTCTGTATGTGTCCCTAGGACTGAAGTAGGTCTCTTGTAGACAGCATATATACGGGTCTTGTTTTTGTATCCATTCAGCCAGTCTATGTCTTTTTGTTGGAGTATTTAATCCATTTACATTTAAGGTAGTTATTGATATGTATGTTCCTATTACCATTTCCTTAATTGTTTGGGGTTTGTTATTGTAGGTCTTTTCCTTCTCTTGGGTTTCCTGCCTAGAGAAGTTCCTTTCGAATTTGTTGTAAAGCTGGTTTGGTGGTGCTGAATTCTCTTAGCTTTAGCTTGTGCGCCAAGGTTTTAATTTCTCATCGAATCTGAATGAGATCCTTGCTGGGTAGAGTAATCTTGGTTGTAGGTTTTTCCCTTTCATCACTTTAAATATGTCCTGGCACTCCCTTCTGTCTTGCAGAGTTTCTGCTGAAAGATCAGCTGTTAACCTTATGAGGATTCCCTTTTATGTTATTTGTTGTTTTTTCCTTGCTGCTTTTAATATTTTTTCTTTGTATTTAAGTTTTGATAGTTTGATTAATATGTGTCTTGGCGTGTTTCTCCTTTGATTTATCCTGTATGGGACTCTCTGTGCTTCCTCGACTTGATTGACTCTTTCCTTTCCCATATTAGGGAAGTTTTCAACTCTAATCTCTTCAAATATTTTCTCAGACCCTTTCTTTTTCTCTTCTTCTTCTGGGACCCCTATTATTTGAATGTTGGTGAATTTAATGTTATTCCAGAGGTCTCTGAGACTGTCCTCAATTCTTTTCATTTATTTTCTTTATTCTGTTCTGCAGTAGTTATTTCCACTATTTTATCTTCCAGGTCACGTATCCATTCTTCTGCCTCAGTTAATTTGCTATTGATTCCTTCTAGAGAATTTTTTATTTCATCTATTGTGTTGTTCATCATTGTTTGTTTGCTCTTTAGTTCTTCTAGGTCCTTGTTAAACTTTTCTTGTGTTCTCTCCATTTTATTTCCAAGAATTGGATCATCTCTACTATCATTTCTCTGAATTCTTTTTTAGGTAGACTGCCTATTTCCTCTTCATTTGTTTGGTTTTGTGGGTTTTTACCTTGCTCCTTCATCTGTTGTGTGTTTCTCTGTCTTCTCATTTTGCTTAACTTACTGTGTTTGTGGTCTCCTTTTCGCAGGCTGCACGTTTGTAGTTCCCATTGTTTTTGGTGCTTGCCCCCAGTGGGTAAGGTTGTTTCAGTGGGTTCTGTAGGCTTCCTGGTGGGTGGGGCTGGTGCCTGTGTTCTGGTGGATGAGGCTGGATCTTGTCTTTCTGGTGGGCAGGACCACGTCCGGTGGTGTGTTTTGGGCTGTCTGTGACCTTATTATGATTTTAGGCAGCCTCTCTGCTAATGGGTGTGGTTGTGTTCCTGTCTTGCTAGTTGTTTGGCATAGGGTGTCCATCACTGTAGCTTGCTGGTTGTTGAGTGGAGCTGGGTCTTAGCGTTGAGATGGAGATCTCTTGGAGAGCTTTCGGCATTTGATATTATGTGGAGCCAGGAGGTCTCTGGTGGACCAGTGTCCTGAACTCGGTTCTCCCACCTCAGAGGCACAGGCCTGACACCCAGCCAGAGCACCAAGACCCTGTCATCCACACGACCATTTACATGGGGAGCTCCTTGCCTTTTGGGAAGTCTGAGTTCTTCTGCCAGCATTCAGTTGGTGTTCTGTAGGAGTTGTTCCACATGTAGAGGTATTTCTGCTGCGTTTGTGGGGAGGAAAATGATCTCCACTTCTTACTGTTCCACCATCGTGAATGTCTGGCTAGTATAATTTAATGGTTACGAAGGCATTTCTGGAATCAGACTTCCTGAGTTTGAGTTACTGTTCTACCATCTTATGAGCTGTCTGATCTTAGTCAAGTTAATTAACTTTGCCTGGGTTCCTTCACCTCTAAAATAGAGATGATAATAGTACCTGCCTCACATAGTTGTTGTGGGAATTAAATGCCATAATGCATACAAATCACCAAAAACTGTGTGGCATAAAGCAAACGCTCAGTAAATGTTAGGTCATATTAGGACTATCATTAGTGTCAAATCAGCATCACTATTATTATGAGGACCCTTTGTGAGGGTATAGCTAATTTACTATTAGACTCCAGCCTGTTTTATAAAGTGGAGTTGTGGGAAAATGCTTATAACCTTTATTTGCAATGAAATTTTTAGCAATGAAGTAAAAATTTACCCCCAGATTTTTTGTTCATAGCTAGATTGAGGCTTGTAGTGGTTCTTGGTCTACTTGGACTGCTATCCCTACCTCTGTAATCTACAAAATCCACGAAATCCATTCAACATATTTAATGAGCACCCACTGTGTTTCAGGCAGATTTGTAATTTTCTACTTTATCATATAGTTGTATACTTTTGCGATATATGGTTCTACTGCCCATTGCATTAAATAATGAGTTTTACTTTGAACAATGTAAACATCTCTATTGGGTTTGGGGGAACCAATACATATCTGTGCACTTTCTCTCTGAGGTTAGAACCAATGGAGAGAGAGAGAGAGAGTGCCAAGGGTCAGGCAAATGTCAATCAAAATAGTCAGTTTTACTACTCATATGCTGATGGGAGAACCTAGCTTAGGTTTGAGGACCTCACCAATGCAACCTTCCTTGCCTTTAATTGAAACTACCCCTCACTTTCCTATGGGAAAGTGGAGCAAGCATACCAGAAAGCACCCTCCTGTGCAGGCAGGCAGATCCCAAAAGAGAAGAGAGGAGAATGCCAAGGCAAAGATGCCCAGGTTATTCATCCATGCTTACCAATTAATTATGTCACTTCTCCGATGGGGAGCAATGAGTAAGAAGTGAGGAAAAAGGCCAGGAGTGATTAAGAAATCTCTTCACATGGAGTCCTGAACTGGGGGAGATTGTGTCCTCCCAAGTTTCTCTAGCTTTTTGTTATCAACCACTAAATATATGGCCAGCCAGGGATAGAGCTCTCCCCTTTGGGAAAGGAGATCAGTGGCTTTTTGAGGTTCTCTGCTTCATGAACCACTTTCCCAGTACCACTTCTTACTGGGGGTATCCTACTAAGATTAATGGTGGGCAATGTGGATTTTTTTGCTTCCAAAAAAGGTTAAGAACCATACATTAATTATATGTAGCCTGCAACCTGGATGAACATGGCTGGAGAAAAACCCACAACCCTGGGGAGTTATCTCACTTTATATTCAGGGCAATGAACCTTAAGGGGGCCCTTAATTGCTGCTGCCAATTATAATACATTTCCCTAGTCCATTCACTCTCCCACTCTCTCTGCTAGACAACTTTTTCATACCTTGTCCTCTTTCCACAAACTCCAACATCTCCTTTCTCACCCTCACTCTCAGCTGATGATCTTGCTTGCTATTTCACTGAGGAAATAGAAGCACTCATCTGAGAATTTTTTGTAAGCTTGTATAATTATATTTAGCCACCTACTGGCATTTGTGCCCATTATACTCTTGCCTTCTTTCCTGTTACTATAGATGCACTGCCCCTGCTCCTAGAAAGACTCTCTCTTTGTAAACCAGAACCAATGCCTTGTCCTTGATTTAAGGACATTACTCCAACAGTTTTTCGTGCTCCTACATGATCATTTTTTCTGTCTTTACTGGAGTTTTCCCATACTCACACAGCTCTCCTATCCTAAAAACATAACAAAACAAACCCCCTTAAAATCCTTTCTCCATTTCCTTCCTCTAAGTACTTCCTCTCTCTCTCTCTCTCTCTCTCTCTCTCTCTCTCTCTCTCTCTCTCTCTCTCTCTCTCTCTCTCTCCTCATTACAGCAAAGCTCCTTGGAAGAGTTTATCTATATTCTGTGTCTCCAATTCCTCTCCTCCTGTTCTCTCATGAATCCATTCTAATTACTCTTTCGCCTGTATTCCTCAATTGAAACTGCACTTATCAAAGCCATTGATGACCTCCTCATTGCCAAATCCAATGATTGATTCTCGGTTCTCATCTTATTTGTCTTATCAGCAGCATTTGACATAATTTATTACTTTCTCCTCCTTGAACTTTCTCTTCATTTGGTTTACAAGACACCACATTCTACTTCTCTGGCTGTTGTCTCAAACACCTTTGCTATTTTCACCTTATCTTCCTGACCCATAAACACTGGAGTATCACAGGGCTCAATCTTGGGACCTCTTCTCTTTTATAAGCACTATGCTCATGCTGATAACTCTTACATTTATATCTTCAACCAGGACCTCGCTATGGAACTCCACACTCATATATCCAACCACTTACTAGATCTCTCCACTTGGATGTATAATTGACAACTCTGACCTTACATGTCAGAATTCCTGATCTACTCCCCTAAAACTCCTTTTCCTAATCTTCTCTGTCTCAATAATAGCAACTCCATTCTTATAGCTGTTCAGGCCCTTTATACCTTGAAGTCATCCTTGAGTCCTGTCTTTCTCTTACAATCTTAGAAACAAAAAAGCTTCATCAGCAAACTTTATTGGCTCTAACTTCAAAAGATATCCATAATCCAATCTCTTCTTACCACCTCTACTGCTACTACTCTAGTGGAAAGCACCACCATTCCTTTCCTGCATTATTGCCATGGCCTATTAGCTGCTCTTTATGCCTTCTCCCTTGCCCTTCATCTTGCCCCCAGAGTTTATTTCCACATAGTAGCCAAAGTGATCCTGTTAAAACATAAGTGATGTCATTCACTCCTCTGCTCAAACACTCTAATGGCTTTCAATCACCCTCAGAGTTAATGACAAAGAAAGACAAAGCCATCTCTCCACTTCAAGGCCTGCATGATCTGGTTCCCTGCTCCTCCCTCTGCTCACTCCTCTTCAGCAACACAGGACACATTGCTGTTCCTCAAACTCCCAAGGCCTTACCTCAGGGCCTTTGCACTTACTGTTCCTTCTGCCTGGGCCACTCTTCTCCCAGATATCTTCATGGCTTGCTTTCTCATCTCCTTCAGATCTTTGCTCAAGTATCACTCACTCAGTGAGGCTTTCCCTGACCACCCTATCCAAAATACAACCACTTTCCCCCCATTATTTGCTTCTGCTGAGCACTGATTACAATCTGACTCACTATATATTTTACTCATTTGTCTTATTTATTATCATTCTCTGTCTCCTCCTCCCAGATTATAAGTTACTTGAGGTATGATGGCAGGGATTTTTGTCTGTTTCTTCAGTGCTCTATCCTTAGTAATATGGCACATAGTAGATACTTAATAAATATATGGTTTATGAATGAACTCAAGGCTTAAAACCTTGGAAATTCAAATTCTGACCAAATGGAGTAAAGGGATTCAGATTTACCCTCCTGCTTGAAACAACTAAAAGACCACACAAAATATGTGAAACAATGGTTTTCATCACACTGAGTATCAGGCAACAAGGGACAGAGATCTTTGAGATATGGGAAACAGTAAGGTTAGCCATATGATAGCCCTAACTCACCGCCTTGAGAGAGATTCCACATGGTGCCAGGAGGAGGAACACAGCCAGAGCCTGGCAGGCTTGCTGAGTTGAGGAAGTGGAGCTTAGAGTCCTGGGAGACCAAGGTGGTGGGGCAGAGTACTGGAGATGGCAGAGCTGGAGAGACAGAGTGAGAGAGAAACATGATGGAGATCTTCAGAGGGTCTCTCCCACGTACTCAGTAGTGTTCCGATCAGCACATTCATATTTGAAAAATAACCAAGGTCAAGGAGAGAACCACTTGAAAGGATTAGAAGTAACAGTGCTTGGTCCTCACACAGGCCCAGGATAGTGCCTGTTTCCAACTAGTTAGACTGGAAAACTTCATAATTCACAGGTCATTGAGTAGAGTAATTAGAAGGGTCTTGCCTCAACAGTGGGGAAAAATTAGCTCTAGACTAAACACTGATCTGAACCTGCCCAACAAATCATAAAAGCAAGACCAAAAAGGATGAAACTGTTCCGCAGTAACTTAACTGTGTCCCAGAACAAAGTTCAAGAATATTTATAGGAATACAAAAATATACAGCACCCAACAAGGTAAAATTCACAATGTCTGGCATCCAATCAAATATTACCAGGTGTGCAAAGAAGCAAGAAAATTCAACCCACAATGAGGGAAAAAATCCATCAATCAAAATCAACCCAGAACTGACACTATAAGAATTGTTAAAAATTTTCCTTCAGGCAGAAGGGGAAATGATACCAGATGGAAATATGGGCCTATACAAAGGAATGAAGAGCACCAAAAAGGTAACTAATGGGTAAATACTCAGGAATTTTTGTTTTCTTATTATTTAAACTCTTGAAAAGATATTTGGTGGTTTAAATGAAATAATAACAATGTAAAATTGGATGGATAACATACGTAGAAGTGAAATGGATGACAGTAACATAAAAGCCAGGAGAGGATAAATGAAAACTCAAATGGGAGAAATTTCCCATGATGATGTTAACTATGGTACTATTTTTCACCTAAGATTTTGAATGTTTCTCTGCAGTAGTGGAGTATGCTTCAAGTGTTGCATCTCCCTCTCTGGTCTTTTCTGAAAGGTTCGACTAAGTTTCTAACAGCTGAATTTACTCCTTAAGTTTTTCCTCCCTTTCTTCTCTGTGTGCTGGATCCTTTCTTTTACTTTCTCTTTGCTTTCTGACTTAGAAATTTTTTTAACATACTCTTCTAGGTTCTCCCTTGTGGGGTCTCTCTTAGTAAGATATATGGAACATAAATTATGGTTCTTCCAAAACCATCCACTGTGCAGAGAAATATTGTCCACTTTTATCTCCTTAAATTGCATAGTCCCATTCAGGAGGTATTTTCCCGTCAGAACCAAACTCTATTACTGCCCTTGGCTGGATCCCCTTTAATATGGTTCATCTTTGCTTTGCCTCTCCTTAGAGCCATAATCCATAAATTTCACTAGTGTATTTCTTTAGGATACAGAGAGTTACTTCTTCTTATCTGAAAAACCCCTGTCATCCCGAAACTTACACAGTAATTCCTGAGATATTTGATGCTGACTCTCCTTGTCTTTTCCTCTCAATTCAGTCCAAATTTTCTCAAATCACTTCCTACAACTGCCTTTCTCTTCAGTGGTGTCTCACAATTCTTTAATGGTTGTCATGCAAGTCTCTAGTTGCAACTTGCTATGGTTCTAGCAACACACATTGTGGCTATGATAGAATTTATTGAGAATATAACTTATATGCAAAGGAGCATAAGGACCCCATATACTATGGAGTATCTTGCATTGAAGGATGTGCCTGAGCACACAGAGCTTGCAGACACTGGTAGAAGAGACTCTGCTGCCATGGGGCTTCCTGGATCAGGAATTATTTTTGAGGAAACTTTGAGGCTTAACTAGGGTGTTTGCATACCAACCCTGCAGGTGTCATCCTCCAGCTTTCTCTTTAAGCTAGCTCAGTCCTTCAGAACCAGTTCACCTTTCCAGGTAAAGATGACAAAATAGAGCCAGCATGACTTTGAAGAACAAAGATTTGTATCTTCTCAACATGGACTCACTAGTTAGACCTGGGTGCATATCCTTTTCCCTTTATAAATGTCTCATTTTTCCTACACATATATATCTAGCCTATCTTCTAAGATCTCAGCCTTTTATTTTTTTTTCTTTCTTTTTTTTATTAGTTTCTGCTTTATAACAAAGTGAATCAGTCATACACATACATCTGTTCCCACATCCCTTCCCTCTTGCGTCTCCCTCCCTCCCACCCTCCCTATCCCACCCCTCCAGGCGGTCACAAAGCACCGAGCTGATCTCCCTGTGCTATGCGGCTGCTTCCCACTATCTATCTGCCTTACGTTTGGTACTGTATATATGTCCTTGCCTCTCTTTCGCTTTGTCACAGCAACTGAGCTATTTGTAATGAGGTGGATAGACCTAGAGTCTGTCATACAGAGTGAAGTAAGTCAGAAAGAGAAAGACAAATACTGTATGCTAACACATATATATGGAATTTAAGAAAAAAAAAGTCATGAAGAACCTAGGGGTAAAACAGGAATGAAGACACAGACCTACTTGAGAATGGACTTGAGGATCTCAGCCTTTTAAAAAGATATTTCTCTTGTCCTTTAGCTTAAATCAGTCCATCTTCTTTTGTCTTCCACTTTTCTTTTAGTTGAATTTAAGGCTGAAGCATATATTTTAGACTGTGTCAGGTCCTCATTGATTTCTTGAGTGAAACTGATTTCTAGAAATGGAATATTACAGGCACAGGCTTTCTTTTTCCTTTTTGTTTTTTGAATTTAATTAAATTCATTTTTGACTTCTCATGCAGTAAAATTGACTTTTTTGGTGTACAGCTCTGTGAGTTTTAACACAGGTAATTCATATAGCTATCACAGCAATCAAGACATAGAACAATTTCATCATCCCCTAAAACATTAGCATCCTTGCCAGCATTTAGTGTTAGTAATTTTCATTTGAGCCATTCTAATAGGTGCATAGTAGTATCTCATTTTTCTAAACTTGCATTTCTCTTATGGTTAATGATGTTGGACATATCTTCATATGCTTATTTGCCATCCTGTATCTTCTTTGGTAAAGTGTCTGCTCAAGTCCTTTGCCATTTTTTCAGTTGGGCTCTTTGATTTTGAACTATCAAGTGTAGAGAGTTTTTTTATATATTCTGGGTACTGAATATGCTTTGTTGGATATGCGATTTGCAAATATTTTCTATGGCCTCTACCTTATCTTTTCAATTTCTTATAAGTGTATTTTGTGGAAATAATATTGTTTAACTTTTTATTGTAGTAAAATACATGTAACATAAAATTTACCATTTTAATACATGCAAGTCAGTGACATTAAGTACATTCAGAATGTTGCATAGACATTACCATTATCTAGTCCCAGACCTTTTTATTACCCCAAATGGAAACCCATCAAGCAGTTACTTTCCATTGCCCCTCCCACCAGCCCCTGGCAACCATTTATCTGATTTCTACCTCTATGGACTTAGCAATTCTGGATATTTCATATAAATGGAATTATACAATATGTTGTCTTGTGTGTTAAGCTTCATTCACTTAGCACAGCATTTTCAAGGTCCATCCATATGGTAGCAGGTATCAGTACTTCCTTTCTGTGGCTGAATAATATTCCATTGTATTGATATACCACATTTGTTTATCCATTCATCCACTGTTAGAAATTTGGGTTGTTTCTACTTTTTGACTACTATGAATAGTGCTTCTATGAACATTCATGTATAAGTTTTTGTTTGAAAACTTGTTTTCAATTATTTTGAGTATATACACGGCCATCCTAGTGTGCACAAAGTGATTTCTCATGGAGTTTTTGATTTGCTTTTCCCTAATGACTAACAACATTGAGCATATTTTCATGTGCTTGTTGGCCATTTGTGTATCTTATTTGGAGAAATGTCTATTCAAGTATTTTGCTCATTTTTAAATTGGGTTGTTTGTCTTTTTGTTGTTGAGTTTTAAGTATTCTTCAAATATTCTAAGTACTACTACCTTTATCAGGTATATCATATGAAAATATTTTCTCCCATTTCATGGGTTGCCTTTTACTCTCTTGATAGTTTCCTTTGATGAACAAAATATTTAATTTGTTAATATCTGCTTTGATTTTGCTTCTGGTGCTTGTGCTTTTGGTGTCATATTTTAAAAACCGTTGCCAAAACCAAATATTTACCATTATGTTTTCTTCTAAGAGTTTTATACTTTTACCTCCTATATTTAAGTCTTTAATCCATTTTGAGCTAGTTTTTGTATATGGTTTGAGATAAGGGTCAAATTTCATTCTTTTGAATGTGGATATCCACCTGTCACAACACCATTTTGTTGTTTCCTCCACTGAATGCTTTTGAAATCCTTGCTAAAAACCAGTTGACCATGGATATATGGGTTTATTTGGATTCTCAATTATATTCCATTGATTTATATGTCTACCTTTATGTCAATACCATACACTTTTGATTACTGTAGCTTTATAGTAAGTAGCAGTAGAAAGTTTTTTTAAGTAAGGAAAATAAGTAGTAGTAGTAATTTTTGAAACAGGGTAGTATGAATCTCTAACTTTGCTCTTTTCCAAGATTGTTTTGACTATTCTGGGTCCCTTGCAATTCCATATTAATTTTAGGATTGACTTTTCCATTTCTGCAACAAAGGCCTTTGGAATATTGATAAGGATTGCATTGAACCTGCAGATTGGTTTGGGGTATTATTTCCATCTTAACAGTATTAAGTCTTCCAGTCAATGAACATGGCACATATTTCCATTTATGTGGGTCTTGGTTAATTTCTTTCAGCACTGTCTTGTGGTTTTCAGTGTATAAATCTTGCACCTCCTTGGTTAAATTTATTTCTAAGTATTTTATTATTTTGATGCTATTATAAATAGAATTATTTTCTTAATTTCCCTTTCAGATTGTTTATGGCTAGCATATACTCTACATTATATGCAACCAATATTTGTGTGTTTATTTGCACCCTGCTACTTTGCTTAATAGCTCAATTTGTATTTGTAGATTATTTAGGAATTTCTTTTTGTAAGATCATATCTCTTGTGTATAGAGATAGATTTATTTCATTCTGTCCACTTTGGATACCGTTTATTTCTTTTTTGTGCCTAACTGCTCTGTGGAACTTCCAGTACAACGTGAATGGAGGTGGCAAAATTGATCATACTTGTCTAGTTCCTGATCTTACAGGGCAAGCTTTCAGTCTTTTACCATAGAGTGATGTTAGCTGTGAGTTTTTCATACTTGCCCTTTTCCATGTAGGAGAATTTTCCTCCTATTCCTAGTCTGTGGAGAGTTTTTACCATGAAAAGAGTGTTGGAGGTTGACAATAAATTTTCTGCATCTATTGAGATAATCATGTGTGCTTTCCCCCTTATTCTATTAATATAGTGTATTACAATGACTGAATTTATTATGTTGAACTACCTATGAATTCCTGGTTAAATCCTACTTGGTCATGGTGTATAATTCTTTTAGTATGCTACTGGATTCAGTTTATGGTGTTTTGTTGAGGATTTTTGTATATATATATATATATATATATATATATATATTTGTAAAGGATATTGATATACTGTTTTCTTATGATGTCTGACTTTAGTATCGGGGTAAATGCTGGCCTTATAAGAATGAGTTAGGAAGTGTTTCCTCCTCTTTTATTTTTTTTGGAATAATTTGAGAAGAATGGGTGTTAATTCTTTAAATGTTTGGTAAAATTCACCAAAGAACACTTCTGGTCCTACACTTTTTTGGTGGGTAGTTTTTATATTATTAGTTCAGTCTATTCACTTGTTATAGAGATACTCAGATTTTTAATTTCTTTTAAAAGCAGTTTTGGTAGTTTGTATCTTTCTAGGAATTTGTCTGCTTCACCTAAGTTATCTAATTTGTTGACATGCAGCTGTTCATAATATTCTATTATAATCCTTTTTTGTTCTGTTAGGTTGGTTGTAATGTTCCTTCTTTAATTCGAAACTTTAGTTATTTGTGTTTTTCTCTTTTTTTTCATCAAAGTAGCTAAAAGTTTCTCAATTCTGTGGATATATTCAAAGATCCACCACTGGGTTATGTTGATTCTGTTGCTTTTCTATTCTCAATTTTGTTTATATTTGCTCTAATGTTTATTATTTACTTCCTTCTGTTTGCTTTGGGTTTAGTTTGATCTTCTTCATCTAGCTTTTTAAGTTATAAAATTAGATTATTGATTTCAGATCTTTCTCCTTTTATAATGTAGGCATTCACAATTATAAGTTGCCCTCTGAATACTGCTTTTACTGCATCTCATACGTTTTGGTATGTTGCTTTTTTTTTTTTTTTTTTGAGCGGTACGAGGGCCTCTCACTGTTGTGGCCTCTCCCGTTGTGAAGCACAGGCTCTGGACGGGCCGGCTCAGCGGCCATGGCTCACAGGCCTAGCCGCTCTGCGGCATGTGGGATCTTCCCAGACCGGGGCACGAACCCGTGTCCGCTGCATCGGCAGGCAGACTCTCAACCACTGCGCCACCAGGGAAGCCCTGGTATGTTGCATTTTTGTTTTCAGTTGTCTCAAGATATTTTCTAATTTTCCTTGTGATTTATTCTTTGACTGATTGTTTAAGAGTATGTGGTTTTATTTTCACATATTTGTGAATTTTTCAGTATTCCTTCTTCTATTGACTTCTAGTTTTTCTCCATTGTGATTGGGGAAGATACTTTGCATTTGAAATTTAGCAAATCTTCTTCTAGGTCTGGATAAAGACGGCAGAGTAGGAAGATCCTGAGCTCACCTCCTTCCACAGACACACCAAAAATACAACTACATATAGAACAACTATCTCTGAGAGTGACCTGAAGACTAGCAGAACAGATTTCTACAACTTAGGATATAAAGAAAAGGTCACATCAAGATGGCTAGGAGGGGAAGAGATGGAGAGTATTTGGAACCCACAGCCCTGGTGAGGTGACCAACAAGTAGGAGGGATATCACAGCTGCAGATGTCCTCCAAAGAATGAGGGATCCAACACCCACATCAGGCTCCCCAGCCCTGGGGACCTGCACTGGGAAGGTGAGCCCCTGTAACATCTGGCTTTGAAAATATGTGAGGCTTATATCTAGAGAGTCAGAGGGCTGTGGGACACTGAGCTCTTGAAGGCTCGCTCTGAGTTCCAGCACAGAGGCAGCAGCTTAAAAAGCACCTGGATCATATGAGAAGATGATTAAGTGACTAACTTTAGGGCATATGCCAGAGGGGCAGGGATCTGGTGGAACTTTCTCTGGGGATGGTAGTGCTGGCAGTCACCATTTTTTTTTTTTACTCTTCTTCCTTCTAGCTGACCAGATGATGGTGGGGACCATTTCTGTCCCTCTCCATCAATCTAGCTAACACTGGGTGCCCAGCCCCAGCATTCCCCTGAATACCAGTCCTGCCCAAACTGCCCACCCCAACTGGCTCTTCCAAAGCAGCTCCCGCCTGCCCCAGCCAGTGGATGACCCCAGCTAGCACTGGCACCACTCCAAAGTGGCTCTCACTCTGGGAGACCAGTCCCGCCCACCAGCATGCCCACACCAGTTGTGGCCAGGCCTCATAGATAGCCATGCTGTGGACCAGCCCTGCCCACTAGGGCATCTACAGCAATTGTAGCCAACCCATACAGCAAGCCAGGCTAGGGTCCAGCCCCACCCCCCAGTGCACCTGCAGCAGTCACAGCCAGGCCTCACAGCCAGCCAGCCTGGAGGGCCAAGCTTGCATTCCAGCATGCCCAGAGCAATCACAGCCTGGCTACACAGTAGAACACATGCAGGCAACACGGGATACTCCTGGAGACCCTGGCTCTGGTGACCAGGGAAGGTTGGGCCCCACAGGACACTTTCTACATAAGGCCACTCTTTCGAGTTAGGGAGACGTAGCTGATATACCTAATACATAGAAATAACCACAGAGAATTAGGCAAAATGAGGAGACAAATCAATACCTTCCAAACAAAAGACAAAACCTCAGAAAAAGAACTAAACAAAATTGAGATATGCAACTTACCAGAAAAGGAGTTCAAAGTAATAGACCTAAAGATACTCACTGATCTTGGAAAATTAATGGATAAACTCAGTGAGAACTTATAAAAGATAGATAGAAAATATAAAAAAGAACCAATAGAACTGAAGAATACAGTAACTGAAATGAAAAATACAATAGAGGGAATAAATAGCAGATTAGAGGGTGCAGAAAAACAGATCACTGGGTAATGGAAATCACTAAATTAAAACAGCAAAAAGAAAAAAAAAGAATTTAAAAAAGGAGGATAGCTTAAGGGACCTATGCAACAACATCATGTGTACTAACATTCACATTATAGGGCACCCAGAAGGAGAAGAGACAGAGAAAGGAACACAAAACCTATTTGAAGAAATAATGGCTGTAAACTTCTCTATCCTGGAGAAGGAAACAGAAATCCAAGTCCAGGAAACATAGAGAGTCCCAAATGAAAGGAACCCAAAGAGATCCACACCAAGACACATTATAATTAAAATGTCAAAATTTAAAGACAAAGAGAGAATCTTAACAGCAACAAGAGAAAAACAACTAGTTAAATATGAGGGAACTTCCATAAGATTATCAGCTGATTTTTCAGCAGAAGCTTTACAGACCAGAAGGGACTGGCATGATATATTCAAACTACTGAAGGGAAAAAACTTACAACCAAGAATACACTAACTGGCAAGATTCTCCTACAGAACTGAAAGAGAGATGAAGAGTTTCCTAGACAAGCAAAAGCTAAAAGAGTTCATCACCACTAAACCAGCATTATGAGAAATGTTAAAGGGACTTCTTTAAATGGAAAAGAAAAGTCTATACCTAGAAACAAGAAAATTATGAAAGAAAAAAACTCACTGGTAAAGACAAACAAATCGTAAAGATAGTGAATCAACCACTGTAGAGCTACTATGAAGGAGGAGAGAAAAGTAGTAAATTCATCTATATACAAAATTATTAATTATGCAATATACTAAATAAAAAGATGTAAAATATGATGTCAGAAACATAAAATGGGGGAGGAAGAGTTTAGATGTAGTGCTTTTAGAATGTGCTCAAACTTAAGTGACCATCAACTTAAAGTGAACTGCCATGTACATAAGCTGTTATATATGAACCTCATGGTAACCACAAACCAAAAACCTATAACAAATACCAAAAAAATTCAGAGAAAATGATACAAATAGAACACTAAAGAAAATCATCAAATTGCAAGGGAAGAGAATAAGAGAAGAAAAAGAGAAACAGAGAAGAACTACAAAAACAACCAGAAAACAATTAACAAATGGCAATAAGTACATATCTATCAATAATTACTTTAAATGTAAATGGACTAAACGCTTGAATCAAAAGCTGAATGGATAAAAATAAAACAAGATATATATACATATTGCCTACCAGATATTCACTTCAGATCTAAAGACACAGACTAAAAGTGAGGGAATGGAAAAAGATATTCCATGAAAATGGAAAGAAAAAGAAAGCTGGATTAGCAATACGTATATCAGACAAAATAGACTTGAAAACAAGACAGTAACAAGAGACAAAGAAGGGCATTACATAAAAGCATCAATTCAAAAAGAGGATATAACACTTTTAAATATTCACCCAACATAGGAGTACCTAAATACATAAAGCAAATGTTAACAGACATAGAGGGAGATATTGATAATAATGCAATAACAGTAGTGGACTTTAACACCCCCACTTACATCAATGGATATATCATCCAGACAGAAAATCAATAAGGAAACATCAGCCTAAACAGATACATTAGATCAGATAGACTTAATTGATAAGTGTAGAACATTCCACCTCAAAGTATCAGAATACAGATTCTTTTCAAGTGCACATGGAACATTCTCTAATATAGATCACATGTTAGGCTACAAAACAAGTCTCAATAAATTTAACAAGATTGAAATCACATCAGGTATCTTTTCTGACCTCAAAGATATGAAACTGGAAATCAACTACAAGAAGAAAACTGGAAAAAACAAAAATACATGGAGGCTAAACAATATGCTACTAAGAAAGCAATATGTCAACGAAGACATCAAAGAAAAAATAAAAAGAATACCTTGAGACAAATAAAAATGGAAAGACAACTGTTCAAAATCTATGGGATGCAGCAAAATCACTTCTAAGAGGAAAATTTATAGTGATACAGGCCTCCCTCAGGAAACAAGAAAAATCTCAAATAATGAATCTGACCTTATACCTAAAGGAACTAGAAAAAGAAGAACAAACAAAATTCAATGTTAATAGAAGGAAGGGAATAATAAAGATTAGAGTGGAACTAAAGACTAAAAAATAGAAAGTATTATTTAAACTAAGAACTGGTTCTTTGAAAAGGTAAACAAAATTGATAAACCTTTAGTCAGACTCATCAAGGGAAAAAAGAGGGCCCAAATAAATGAAACCAGAAATGAAAGAGGAGAGGTTACAACTGACACCTCAGACATACAAAGGATCATAAGAGAATAATACAAACAATTATACACCAACAATTGGACAACCTAGAATAACTGGATAAATTTCAAGACACATACAATCTTCCAAGACTGAATCAAGAAAAAATAGAAAATCTGAATAGACCAATCTCTAGTAGTGAAATTGAATCAGTAATAAACGAACTCTCAGCAAACAAAGTCCAGGATCACTTGATCTCACAGGTGAATTCTACCAAACATCTAAAGAAAAGTTAATACCTATCCTCATCAAATTACTACAGAAATTTGAAGAGAAAGGAACACTCCCAAACTCATTCTCTGTGGCCAACATTACCCTGAGAGCAAAACCAGATAAAGGCACTACAAAAAGAGAAAAGTACAGGCCAATAACTCTGATGAACATAGATGCAAAAATTCTCCAAAAATATTAGCAAACTGAATTCAACAATTCATTAAAAGGATCATATGCCATGATCAAATGGGATTTATCCCAGGGATGCAAAGATGGCTTAATATCTTCAAATCAATTGATGTGACACACCACATTAACAAAATAAAGGATAAAAATAATATGATCATCTCAATAGATGCAGAAAAAGCACTTGACAACATTCAACATCCATTTATGATAAAAACTCTCAACAAAGTGGGTATAGAGGGAATGTACCTCAACATAACTAAGGCCATATATGAAAAACCCACAGCTAACATAATACTCAAGAGTGAAAAGATTAAAATTTTACCTTTAAGATTAGGAAGAAGACAAGGATGCCCACTCTTGCCACTTTTATTCAACATGGTATTGGAAGTCCTAGCCACAGCAAGCAGAAAATAAAAAGAGATAAAAGGCATCCAAATTGGAAAGGAAGAATTAAAACTGTCACTCTTGGCAAATGATATGATACTATATATAGAAAACTCTAAAGACTCCACCAAAAAACTGTTAGAACTGATAAATGAATGCAGTAAAGTTGCAGGATACAAAATAAATATACAGAAATCTGTTGTGTTTCTATACACTAATAACAAACTATCAAAAACAGACACTTTTAAAATTCCATTTATAATTGCATCAAAAAGAATAAAATACCTAGAAATAAATTTAACCTAGGAAGTGAACCACTTGTACTCTGAAAACTATAAGAAATTGATGAAAGAAATTGAAGGTGATGCAGAGAAATGGAAAGCTATACTACGTTCATGGGTTGGAAGAACTAATATTGTTAAAATGTTCATACTATCCAAAGCAATCCACAGACTTAATGCAACCCCTGTCAAAATACCAATGACACTTTTCACAGAACTGAGACAAATAATCCTAACATTTGTATGGAACTGCAGAAGAGCCCAAGTAGACACAGCAAACTGAAGAAAGAAGAACAAAGCTGGAGGTATCATGCTCCCTCATTTTAAACTATACTACAAAGCTACAGTAATCAAAACTGTGTGGTAGTGGCACAAAAACAGATAAATAGATCAATGGAACACAATAGAGAGCCCAGAATAAACCCACCTTTATATCAATTAATTTAAGACAAAGGAGCCAAGAATATACAGTGGGGAAAAGGCAGTCTCTTCAATAAATGGTGTTGGGAAAACTGGACAGCTACATGCAAAGGAATGAAACTGGCCACTTTGTAACACCATATCAAAAATAGACTTAAAATGGGTTAAAGACTTAAATATAAGACCTGAAACCATAAAACTCCTAGATGAAAACATAGGCAGTAGGCACTTTGACATCAATCTTAGCAGTAGTTTTTGTATATATCTCCTCAGGCAAGGGAAAAAACAGAAATAAATAAATCGGACTACATCAAACTATAAAGTTTTGCACAGCAAAGGAAACTATCAACAAAATGAAAAATCCACCTACTGACTGAGAGGAGATATATGCAAATGATATATCTGATAAGGGGTTAACATCCAAAATATACATAGAACTCATATAATTCAACATCAAGAAAACAAACAACCCATTTAAAAAATGGGCACAGGATCTGAATAGACATTTTTCCAAAGAAGACATATACATGGCTAACAGGCACATGAAAAGATGCTCAAAATCACTAGTCATCAGGGAAATTCAAATCAAAACCACAATGAGTTATTACCTCACACTTGTCAGAATGGCTATTATCAAAAAGACAACAAACAACCAATGTTGGTGAGGATGTGGAGGAAAAGGAACCCTCATGCACTCTTGATGGGAATGTAAATTAGTGCAGCCACTATAGGAAACAGTATGGAGATTCCTCAAAAAATTAAAAATATTGATAGAACTATCATATGATCCAGCAATTCTATTTCTGGGTATTTATCTGAAGGAAACAAAAACACTAATTAGAAAAAATATATGCACCCTTATGTTCATTGCAGAATTGTTTACCATAGCAAAGATATGGAAGCAACCTAAGTCCCCATCAATTGATGAATGGATAAAGAAGATGTGATATATATATACAATGGAATATTACTCAGCTTTAAAAAATAATGATATCTTGCCATTTGTGACAACATGGATGAGCCTAGAGGATATTGTGCTATGTGAAATAAGTCAGACAGAGAAAGACAAATACCATGTGATTTCACGTATATGTGGAAATCTAAAAACCAAATGAACAAACTTAACAAAACAGAAACAGAGTTATAGATTCAGAGAACAAACAGGTGGTTGCTAGAAGGGAAGGGACAGACATAGGTGAGGGAGATTAAGAGGTACAAACTTCCAGGTGCAAAATAAATGAGTCACGGGTATGAAATGTACAGTGTGGGGGATATAATCAATAGCTATGTAATATATTTGTATGGTGACAGATGGTAACTAGACTTATCGTGGTGTCCATTATGAAATATACAGAAATATCAAATCACTGTGTTGTATAATGGGAATTAACATAGTGTTGTAGGTCAATTATACTTCAAAAACAAATAAGCTCATAGAGAAATAGATCGATTTGTGGTTACCAGTGGCAGGCGGTGGAGGAAGTTGGAATTGGATAAAGGCAGTCAAAAGTTACAAACTTCCAGTAATAAAATAAATGAGTACTAGGGATGTAAAGTACAACATGATAAATATAATTAACACTGCCGTATGTTATATATGAAAGTTGTTAAGACAGTAAATCCTAAGAGTTCTCATTAAAAGAAAATGGTATTAAAATTTCTTTAATTTTGTATATATATGAGATGATGGATGTTCACTAAACTCATTGTGGTTATCATTTGATGATGTACGTAAGTCAAATCATTATGCCACACACCTTAAACTTATACGGTGCTGTATGTCAATTATATTTCAATAAAACTGGAAGGAAAGAAAAACAAGGCTAGTTTGACTTACAACTCAAACAAATGCAAAATTCTTTTTCTCGAGTCAACTATTTTGCTTTAACATACATCAGAAATACTTTACGTACACTCCCCATTTTGTCACATGGAATATTAAGAAAAATGTGCATGCAAGGGTTGATATTTTAAAAAATTAACTGCTTCATCAAGGACATTCTTAAGTGAAAACTTTTTCCCCCTTCAAGGGCATGGTGGTGAATAATACAATGACTAACTAGTACAGTTTGGTGCTACTGCCCTGATTGGTAGTTTTGCCCACTATTGTTTTGTACCATCAGTGCAAACGTCAACACAGTGAAAAAGAAAAATGACTTTTTAGAATTATTTTGAAAAGAGTCTTGACCCTGTGGACCCCTGAAAGAGTCTCAAGAACTGTAGACCATACTTTGAGTACCACTACTCTAGCATTGAGTAGCATTAAGAATAATAATAACTAACAAACTGATAGAAGGTAAAGAGAAATCATTTTAAAATGCTTAATAAGGCAAGAAAAGAGAGAGAAGTGAATGTACATAGGTAGAACACATAGTACAATGGTAGATTTAAACCCTTAAGGTCAGTTCTTTCTTTTGTCTCCCATACAGGTAGAACCCAGCAGGTACTTCAAACCATTCTCCCAATGTTTCCAGATAGACTTCCGTCCTAGGATAAGTGCAATTTAGCCTTAATCTGAGACTTCTGCTTCAAATGAGTGGAATGAACAGTGGGAACTAAGATCACTAAAGTTATTTGAGCAATAGGTTTAGAAAGAAATATGGTAGAAAATAACCCCTACTTTGCTAAATTAAGATGGCAACTCATACCCATTTACTTGACAATGTAGATTCAACCCTGCAGATGAAGATCTAAGATGTACACATAGTATGTCAAAGAAAGGAAAATCATTTGAGTACATAGTGCCTCAAGCTTCAGGAGAATTTTGTGATTGGCATACTCATTTGCTTTCTATTTAGAAGCAAATCGAAGGACAAACAGGGTGAAGTAAGGAGTCATCCTCTAAATTCCCCTTCCCCAAAGACAAACTGTCTAGTTCGTTGAGTTGGACACTGCTAGGGATTCATCAATAGTATCTTCACTGTCCATATCCATTGTACAGATGTGTCTATCTCATTGACTGGTTGTCCATCAAATCTGAATCTAATCTATCTCATTGACAGGCCTTGTCTCTCACAATATGCCTTCATTAGTTTGCTGAGAGGTGTTTGTCATTTATTTTGAGCTAAATCACAGATCCATCATAGAATTATAACATAAAAGAGTTAGAAGTAATCTTTGCAGTCATTTCTTCTAGCCCCGTACCTGGTAAAGAAATATCCTCTACAGTAGCCATACCTAACGGCCATTCAGCAGGTTCTTAGATACTTCTGATAACATGGAGCTCACTAACTTGTGAAACAGGCCATTTCACTTATAGTCAGCCCTAGTTCTTACTTATATTGAATCAGGATTCCTTGGAATTTTCACCTCAGCCTAGGCACCCATTCAGATATTCACAGAATAAGAATAAGCCTACCATTTTTTTCCAGATAGCCTGCTACTTTGGGGTTAATATTGTAATTCATTGTTTTTGATCTTATATTTAGATTTTCTTTGGAAAACTAGGTACTGATGCTTTTGGTAGGTGACTTTGAAGAGTCTGTGTAGTGGGTGAGGAAGAGAGAAACACCTGCATCTATATGATAGCATCATTGTAGTGGACATATTTGGATGGCTACCTAGCACCCACTCTCCCTTTTCAGATTTTATAACAGACCCCTGATTTTATTCAGATGTCCATCATCCACTCCCCAATCACACTAACCCAAGTGACCCAGGGGAAGGTGATCTTGTCCTTAGCTCTAGGAATGGGTCTTGATTATTTCAGTCAATAAAGGTAATGCAAACCTCCTTCCAAGTGATTGGCTCAGAAATAAAAATTAAGCTAATAAATGCATGACATACACCTAGCAACTATTATTGATACAGGAGTAGGGTTGTGGCTTTGATTCAATCAGTTTGAAGGGAAGTACTCTTTATTTTATGATCAGGAGAAAGATTTTTCTCTCTGTCATTGAACATGAACAAGGAAATGTATTTCCCCGGTAGCTTTAGGCAGTCACCTTGTGACTGTGAAGGAAGCCAGCCTGTGCTCAAAGTGGACACACACAGAGGAAGGTTGAGTTGAGAAAATTAGAGAGAAATAGAACTGGGGACCTGATTGTACCATGCCCAGAGTCCATACCGTGTTTGGATTTCCAGTCAAGTGAGATAAAATTTTCTCTTATTATTTAAGTTGGTTTATGTTGGCTTTTCTGTGACTTGTAGCTCAAGACATGCTAATACAACCATCTACTTCCTCAAGGTGAAGTTTCTGACTCTGATGTAGAATGGCAGGGTTAACTCCACTGGGTTGGTGCAAGTGGGATAGAAATTGAGGTAAAAGGAATGGGGCTTTTTTTTACAGAGGAGTACAACCAATTATAAATTTGGACTCTGGGTATACCCCTAGGTAATTTTCTTTGGCCTTAATGCTAAGGAAGGAAACTAGCATTTGTTGAATGCCTGTTACGTGCCAGGCACTTTCGTATATGCCAAGTCATTTAATCCTCACTGTGAAGCAGGTACAAGTTTCCAGTGTGGAAAGTGAGGCTCACTGAGGTTAAATGAATTGCCCAGGATCACACAGCTAGTTGGTGGTAGAGTCAGGATCCAGTCTTGACCTGGTTGCCTCTAAGTCCAGTGCTCTTTCTGTCACATTCTTGACAGACAATTCTTTCCAGACAATTCTAGTCCCTATGCCAGAGAAAGCTGTTCAAAGTCTTAGACAGACATTTTTTCTACAATGTTAGTATTTTGTAGTAGTTAAAATATGGAATATGAACTCACATAAACATTGGCTCAAATTCTAGTACCAATTATTCAGCTCTATTTTTGTAAAGCTCTTCTTTACATTGAAGCAAGCCTACACCATTCACTATCTTTTTGACCTTGCATGAGTTACCCTTTCTGTGCTTCAGTGTTCCTCCTTTGTAAAATGAAGATAATTACTTCACAGTGTTGCTGTGAGGATTAATGAGGTAATGCTTGTGAAGTTCCTGGAATATAGTGAGTACAGTGGTGAATCAAGAGTGAGGGGATAGGAGGAGACTACCTCGGAGTGGAGGAGTATTTTATCACTGATTTTATTTAGGATTTGTAGGTCATGGTGATAAAAGGCATATCAAGTTTCAGTCAGTTTTCTTTAAGTTCTCTACAGAAAAGTCACTCCTTTACTCCCTGTACTGGGGACATACCACTCTTAAAGCCCTGATCTTGGTAGGCCTGTCAGTGAATATATGCCATCCACTATTATTTTTAAGGCCAAAAACAGGAAGAATCTTACAGTGAGGATAGGAGCATCAAACAAACTTAGTCTTTGCTGTTTAAAGGGCATTCATTTCATTAGGTGTAACCTTTGGCTTCGATTATTAGTTGGATTTTTAAAATTTGTAGTTTGTTTCATAGAGTTCGTCTAGTAGAAAGGAAGCACTGTGTATTAAACAAGTATTATCTTCCCTCCCAACCATAGGATCTTTTTTTTTTTAATTCAGCTGCGCCAGGTCTTAGTTGCAGCATGAGAAATCTTTTTTAATTGCAGCATGCAAACTCTTAGTTGTGGTATGTGGGATATAGTTCCTTGACCAGGGATCAAACCTGGGCCCCCTGCATTGGGAACGCAGAGTCTTAACCACTGGACCACCAGGGAAGTCCCCCAACCATAGGATCTTAGACATGAGATTTGTTCAACATTCTTCAATGTTTAGGGAATGTCTTTTTGCCCTGTTTACAATGGAAGTCCCATTGCATGGGGCACAAGAATAGTCAAATGGATTTATGTTGGCAGGGGTGGGTAGGGAAGGCTTTACATACATAATCTTATTGAATTTTCAAGACAACCCTGTGAAGTAATGGTTGAGGTAAGGGTATTATCTCACTTTTGCTGAGGAATAAACAGATTTGTGGATGAAATGTAATCCCTTGGTATGGGAGAGGAGAATTTTATTTCTCTGGTCTCTCACTTTCCAAGATAGGTGAGGGCTACTACTTTGCTTGAAACTCAGAAATGCCTTTCAGTTATATACTGATGAAAGCCAATATGTGATTCAGGTTGGCTGGGCTAACAAAGCTTGTGATTCATTAACTGCTTTGAATAATTTCCCTCTCCCACTAGACCATGAGGCCCTTCAGAGCCAGGGCCTATACTATTCATCCCGATATTCAAATTGTTTAGTAGGGTTTTGTGTGGTATCCATAGAAACATTAATCTTTAAGTAGGGGGGGGACTATGTAGGAGAACAGAAATCTTCACTTCATTCTTCAGGCTTAACCCCTCCAGTTTCTCAGATACTGGAGCTTCTCTAGGCATCAGTGAAAGCCCAGCACTGCCTGAACTATATTTATGCCCAACTTCCATACCTACTTTTGCCAGGACAGATTGTCACGAAGGAATTAAGTAGAAGGGAGCAATTCTCTGAGGCCAGGAGGAGGAGAGACTGGTAGAACATTGGGTAAACGTTCATGAAAGGTTGGATCTCTACAGGCAAAAGGTCACATGGTCAAGGCTCAGGCCTTTCTCCTGTAAGTCATCAGGCCTTTCCCCCCACCATGCCAATTGGCTTCATGTAAAACCAGGCCTCTGATAGCTACACCTTTTTCACTCTATCCTGAACTACATGCCCTAACCTGCCTCACAGTCTCTGCTTGCCAATTTATTCCTGATCTTCCCGGTTTCTGACCTTGTAGCCTATCTTTCCCAACAGTTTCATCATCTAATTTCAGCACCACTTCCTCAGCTCTGACCTTTATATTATGAGTTTGGCCATGATATGAATTCTTTGTCTGGTTATTCCATTGTTGGCTTTTAAGCACAAGAGAAGAAGCTACTGGTAGTGAAAGCCATCTTAGAAATGTAAAGGCAAAACCTCATGGGATCATGAAATGAAGATTATTGGAGGCCTCTGGAAATCTACAGATACCACGGGATCTGTTATTCTGAAGTTTGATTGCAGAATCACACATACAAGATCATACCATCCGAAAGTAAAGATAGTTTTACTTCTTCCTTTCCATTCTGTATGCCATTTTTTCTCTTTTTCTTGCCTAATTTCCCTGGCTAGAATCTCCAATATAATGTCGAACAGTAGTGAGACCAGACATTTTTTGGTCTTGCTCCTGACCTTACAGGGAAAGCTTTCATTCTTTCAGTCTTTAAGTATGCTGATAGATGTGGGGTTTTTGTAGATGCCCTTTTTAGGTTGAGGAAATGTCCTAGTTTGTTAATATTAATTTTTTGTATTTTTAATTTGGGGGGGGGGGTGCTGTGTTGGGTCTTCGTTGCTGCTCGTGGGCTTTCTCTAGTTGTGGCAAGCGGGGGCTACTCTTTGTTGTGCTGTGTGGGCTTCTCATTGCGGTGGCTTCTCTTGTTGCAGAGCACGGGCTCTAGGCACGTGGGCTTCAGTAGTTATGGCTCGCCAGCTCTAGAGCACAGGCTCAGTAGTTGTGGTGCACGGGCTTAGTTGCTCCGCAGCATGTGGGATCTTCTTGGACCAGGGATCGAACCTGTGTCCCCTGCACTGGCAGGTGGATTCTTAACCACTGTGCCACCACAGAAGTCCCAATTTTGTTGATTTTTTTTTAAATCAAACTTTTGGTTTTGTTGATTTTCTCTATTTTTTTCTGCTCTCTATTTCATTTATGTCTGCTCTAATGTTTATTGATTCATTCTTTTGATTTCTTTGGATTTAGTTTGCTCTTCTTTTTCTAGTTTTCTAAGTTGGAAGTTTCATTATTGATTTGAGACCTTTCTTCTTTTACAATACAGGCATTTAAAGTTACACATTTTCCTCTCACCACCGCATTAGCTTCATTCCATAGATTTTGTTGTTGTTCTATGTCTTTTAAAACTAATTTTTATTGGAGTATAGTTGACTTACAATGTTGTGTTAGTTTCTGCTGTACAGCAAAGTGTATCAGTTGTACATATACATATATCCACTCTTTTTTAGATTCTATTCCCATGTAGGTCATTACAGAGTATTGAGTAGAGTTCCCTGTGCTGTACAGCAGGTTCTTATTAGTTATCTATTCTCTATATATAGTAGTGTGTATATGTCAATCCCAATCTCCCAATTTATCCCCTTTGATAACCATAAGTTTGTTTTCTACATCTGTGACTGTATTTCTGGTTTGTAAATAGGTTCGTTTGTACCATTTTTTTAGATTCCACATATAAGCAATACAGTATGATATTTGTCTTTCTCTGTCTGATTTAATTCATTCAGTATGACAATCTCTAGGTACATCCATGTCACTGCAAATGCCATTATTTCATTCTTTTAATGGCTGAGTAATAGTTCACTGTATATATGTACCACATCTTCTTTATCCATTCCTCTGTTGATGGACATTTAGGTTGCTTCCATGTCCTGGCTATTGTAAATAATGTTGCAATGAACATTGGGGTACATGTATCTTTTCAAATTATGATTTTTCTCTGGATATATGCCCAGGAGTGGGATTGCTGGATCATATGGTAGCTCTATTTTAGTTTTTTAAGGAACCTCCATACTGTTCTCCATAGTGGCTGTACCAATTTACATTCCCACCAAAAGTGCAAGAGGGTTCCCTTTTCTGCACACCCTCCCCAGCATTTATTGTTTCTAGGTTTCTTGATGATGGCCACTCTGACTGGTGTGAGATGATATCTCATTGTAGTTTGATTTGCATTTCTCTAATGAGTAAAGATGTTGAGCATCCTTTCATGTGTTTGTTGGCAGTCTGTATATCTTCTGTGAAGAAATGTCTATTTAGGTCTTCTGCCCATTTTTGGATTGGGTTGTTTTTTTTTTGTTATTGAGCTGCATGAGCTGCTTATAAATTTTGGAGATTAATCCTTTGTCAGTTCCTTCATTTGCAAATATTTTCTCCCATTCTGAGGGTTGTCTTTTGGTCTTGTTTATGGTTTCCTTTGCTGTGCAAAAGCTTTTAAGTTTAATTAGGTCCCATCTGCTTATTTTGTTTTTATTTTCATTACTCTAGGAGGTGGATCAAAAAAGATCTTGCTGCGATTTATGTCAGAGAATGGTCTGCCTATGTTTTCCTCTAAGAGTTTTATAGTATCCGGTATTATATTTAGGTTTTTAATCCACTTTGAGTTTATTCTTGTGTATAGTGTTAGAGAAGATTTTGGTATGTTGTGTCTTAATTTTCATTCCTCTGAAAGTACTTTTCAAATTCTCATGATTCTTCTTTGACCCGTTGGTTATTTACTAATATGTTGTTTAATTTCCACATATTTGTGAATTTCCCATAATTTATTGCTATTGAGTTCTAATTTAATTCCATTATGGCTAGAGAACATACTTTGATTTCAAACCCAGGGTGACCCTCCCCCTCTATAAGATGGGCACTGGAGGAAGGTGGTAGCTTCTAGTCTTCTTAGCTTACCCCTCCCTGCATGAAATCTCTACATTATGAGACAGCTGTGGCACAGGTGGTTGGGGGCAGTATTATTGGCTTCCTACACCTAGAGTAGAGCTTACACTCTATGAGTGAACGATGTGTACCTAAAGAGAGACCCATCCTATATGCCATGCCTGGCTGGAATAGAGTTTCTGTAACATGTTGCTAGAGGGTATGAGAAACAACAGCAACCTCACCATTCTGGGTGAAACTGTATCCCCAAACTAGAAACTGGGGGAGAAGGAACCCCTAACTTCTTGGCTGCACATGCCCAGGGTAGACTTCCATAACATGAGCTGGTGGAGGAGAGAGAGTAATAGAGTGAATTGTGGCTCAAAGGTCACAGACTTACTGTTCCTGCTGAGATTTAGTAGATATTCTTGAATGAATGTTTTTCCATTTTCTGTAGCCCTTAGGAAATTTTCCAGTGACTTTGAATTATTTTTTAAATAATTTTCATCACTTAAATTGTTGTTTGGCTGGGGAGAGGGTAAGCTGGACTCATTCCAAAAGTCCTGCACCCCAAATACTATTTTTTTACATAGAAACTTCTCTGGAAAGTCATCTTGCACCTGTCACCCTTCCTTATTTAGATAAGACTGAATGTGTTTAAAAGGTGCCCAAAGACCCAGACTCCCTAGAAGTGGTCTAGAAGTTAAGAGATCAGATGACATGGATAGCAACCTCAGAAAGTGGCTGTGTTGAGTCAGTGGTAGTCCAGGAATATTTCTTTCAATTTTTGTTCTTGGCAAAGATCACCAAGGCACTCCTATGGTGGGGGCCAGACCACTTCTAGTGTCAATCTATATGATATCTATATGATCATGAAAGACGTGGAAGGTGAATATATCTGTTTGGCAAGAAGGAACACCCGTTCTACCTTAAGAGTTGCATACTGCACACATTTTGGGAATTATTACATTTCTGCCAAGTCTTGCCTTATGTGACCCTCTGTACCTAGAATTTGGAAGTAATTTTGGACATGATGAAGAAAAAGTTTCCTGCATTGTGAATGGAGCTTAGTGACTGATTTGATGCCCTTTGTCTGTTTTCCTGCCAAATTTATATAGTATTTTCAGGCATCAAAGCTTTCTGCCAGTTTATTGACCCCAGTTCATCAAGCACTTCTCTTCCCCTCTAAAGAAAAATGGAGCGCTACACTTCTGATAAAGGACCACTTAACCATGGTCTCTACACAATATCTGATCATTCTACTTATTACTATTAATCTTCATGGATAAACTTCATGGAGCATGGATCTTTGAACATTTAATATTTAAGGTCTTTATGATATTGCTTTTAAGTGGTGATGATAAACCCATTCTAATAAAGATAAAATAACGATTTAGTATGTTCCAGTAAAATTCCTTGGCCAAGGCCCAGCCAAGATGTCTTATGACAGAATGTCCCAGGGGATCTACAGTGAGAAACTCCCATGTAAATCAGAAATGTTTATCACTTCCTGGAATCCATTCAATGTTACTGTAAAAAAACACTTCCTCCCCATTCCCCAGGCCATGGAAGACAGAACTTCTATCAACTCTTCTACCTTTCAAAGATAGTTTAGAGGAAGGAGATTCTGCCGCATTTATTCTGTCCATTCATTACTTGGTTCTGCCTAATGAAGGAAGAATAACTAGTATGATTGGTGATTGCTTGACATCTGTTGAGCCACACTCAACAAATGGGTAAAGTAACAATAATTCCAAAACAGAATTAATATTACTCTTTCTCTCTTTTTCCCTTTAACTGCCTTACTCATGGATTGGTAAATGTGTAAGCAGTTACCTGCTCCCATGTATGCAGGGCCTATAACATGCCACCCTCTATATGGAAACTTGGTCGGCATCTCTCTCTCTCTCTCTCTCTCTCTCTCTCTCTCTCTCTCTCTCTCTCTCTCACACACACACACACACACACACACACACACTTTTGTTTGTTCTCTTGCTGGTAACTATATGTGTAAAGCAGACCTGTGGTCCTTAGAAATGACTTTGTAAGCCAGGATCTACCATATAGATACAACTCTCTGCAAAGACAGGTCTAATCTAGTTTCAGCAAGGTAATAGAAAGATGCTGTTTTGATCTCAAGATACAGCTACATTCTCTAATCTAGCTTTAGCGAGAAAGTCATATGTTTTGGAGGTTATTGAGCACTTGCCCTGTTCACTAATAAAGCTGATACTCTCTGATCCCCTTTTGACTATCAATGTACCATATTCTGTATATTTTTTGCATTAGACAGAACTCAGAATGGAGAAACTGTAGTTCCTCTCTCCAAAATTTACAAGTTACTAACAATTCATTCCATAATTCTCTGTTTTGAGAGCCATAGTAAACAACTTACTGAAAAGAGGGAAAGACTATATGAGCCTTTGAAATAGAAAGTCTTCAAGTTCCTTTACCTTTGCCTAGTTTCACAACCTTGATCTACTATGGCTTTCTACCCATAAAATAAAATGAATCTAACATTGTGATGGGGGTTGTTCTTGTCCCAACAAGACTCTGACTCCAGCCACCTCTACCCAAGAGCCTGATTCAATCAAATCCTATATAACTGGTAAACAAACCTGGTGGAAGATATGATCTTATCTGGAAAGTATTGTATAATGATAAGGATGATCATACACAGCTGTACTCCTGGCAGAGAAGACCTATACCCATGAGCCTATGGCACAATATCACCACTATGGCCCTTTCAAAATTGTGACTAAGCTTACCAAGACTTTTAGCAGTCTCGTATTTTAAATGATCAGAAACAGGATGGGGTGACCCAAGAGAGGAGGGGTGACCTCCTCTTAGAGGTCAATCTAGTTTTTATCTCCAATATGCCTCATTCACACAGTCTTGGCATTTTTCCAGCAGTGACGGATATTCTCCTCATAACACATTTTATATCTTGCATCTGTCTTCCATAGCATCTGCATTATGAGATGCTGTAACAAATTACCACAAAATTGGTGGCTTAGAAAAACACAAATTTACTCTCTCACAGTTCTGGTTTGGCTAGAAGTCCGAAGTCAAAGTGACAGCAAAGCCACATTCCCTCCAGAGACGCTATGGGAGAATCCTTCTTTGCCTTTTTGAGCTTCTGGTGGTTCCAGGCATTCCTTAGCTCGTGGCTTCATAACCCCTATCTCTGCCTCCATATCCACATGGTCTTCTCCCCTGTGCCTCCCTCTGTATCTCCTTCTTTTCTGTCTATTATAATACTTATCATTAGATTTAGGGCCCACCCTAATCCAGGATGATCTCATGTCAAAATCCTTACTTTCATAACATCTACGAAGACCCTTATTCCAAATAAGTCACATTCTGAGGTTGAGATGGACATATATTTTTGGGGGACACCATCCAACCCCCTACAGCAACCAGGTTCCATTTTGTATTTCCAGACGCTTGACCTATTAATGGAGCCCCTGGTTTGTGCTCTGATTTTTGAGGGTGCTCTTTCCCATTTATAGTTTTACTCAACTCTGAGACTTGCCACTTCATACTATTTTTCTAGCTTTGATTTTTGTCTTCTGTATCAATATTTGTTTGGCTGCAAACATAGATGGCTTAAACAAGAAAGGAGGGACTTATTGGTTCATGCTAATGAAGTCTAGGGGTAATAATGGCTTCAATTGTAGCTTGTTACAGAGGCTCAAGTGATAATGTTAGGGCCAATTTCTGTGAATATCTTGGCATTGCTTTTTCTCCCTGCTGGCTTTTCCAGGTTGCCTCCTTTCTTGGTAACAAGATGGCTGAAGCAGCCCCAAGTTTCATATTCTCATAAAGCCAAAGTCAATGAAAAGGAAAGTACTTCTACCTCTCAGAAACATCAGTAAAGGGCTCATGACTTCTCATAGGTTCAGATTTAGTCACATGCCAATCCATGAGATAATCACTATGGCCAGGGATATGCTGATTTGCTTTGACCAAATAAAGTCTACTCCTGGAACTGAGAGTGGAGGTCATTTCCAACCAAATCAAATGGGTTGAAAGTTGGGCAAAGTATATCATCAAGCAGAAGATGAGGTCATATTTCTGGAAGACTGGGGAATGAATATCGTGGGGCTATATCAGTGTCCACTATAGCTTCCCTCTTAATCATGACTTGGTTTCTTTCTTTGGCTAAGCTATCATTTGTAGCCTTGGATAAATACATCATTTCAATTCATGACTTCATGGTGTCTTAAAGAAGCTGACTCCAGAGATTTACGTAGGCTTTCTTCCAGAAACATTGCCTATGGGCTACACAGTCAGTATGTCCTTCTGAGTGCCCAAAATATCAGGCAAAGTATAAAGAGAATACCTGGTAGAAGAACTTTTCTGCTGTCCTGTTTGATAGATATCCAAAACAGGTCTGGCTTTGCTAAAAGTGAGGATTGAGTAGATGTTCAGTGCTAGTCCACTCTCTAGCAGTATGTCATTTGGTCTTGTGTTTGTGGATGTAATTCTGAGATGAGCATTAAAACAAGGAAATTTCTATCTGGGTTAGCATGGAACTCTAAATACCCAAAAGGATGAACCAAGTCAAAATCCTTATTTCAGAGCTGATCCTCAAAAATCGAGTACCACAATCATAATCATGAGACAAGATGGTTCCTTCAAGATTTTAATATTGCCTTTTGTTGTGTGAGCAATTCCTGCCTACATCTATTTCAACAAAAAAATGGCTGCCATAATAAGCATACACTAAGGCCCAGATACATTTCCCAGGGCTTCCCTTGCACAAAAGGATGGCTCACTGTGTTGCATTGGAGGTTATCTGTCTCCATTCAGTAAGGGCAAAGTAGATTACAGTGAGCCAGGGTGGTAGAAGAGTTTGAAGAGCATCTAGAGATATTGCAATGCCACAGTTGCTGCTGGCATCCAAAAGACAGCCACATCTCCTTACTTATTTTTTTGGGTGGGTAAGGGATGAGATAAATTAGTACAATAAAATAATAGTTACCATGTATTGGGTAATGCCTATATGATAGGCATTATACTAAGTAAATACAATATTCCATTTAATTTTCATAACAACCCTATGAGGTGGTTATGATTACCATATACTAGCCTGGACTGACAAATTAAGGAAACATGACTTTGAAGCAGAGCACGGATGCCAAGGCCAGAGAGGACAAGGCCACAACCCCCAGAGGGCCCAGATGAGAGAGCACTGAGTCACAGAGAATTACTCTCAAGCCTTGAAACTTACTATGTTGTGAGCTTGCTTTAGATCAGTAATCCCTTTATGCCTTCTCTTTTCTCCCTTTCAGAATGGGAATATTCTGAAATATTCTCGGTCCTGTGGGTGTCCGACCATTGTATTTTGAAAGTGGATAACTTCTTTTCTAGTTTCACAGGTCTGTGGACAGAGAGGGATTTTATCACAGAACGGACCATACCCAGAGTCTCACCCATACCTGATTTAGGTGATGAGAGTTGAAATTTTTATAAGTTGATGACATTTAGATGAGATTTTAAATTTAGAGTTAATGCCAGAATGGGTTAAGACTTTGGGGGATGTTGGAAGGGGATGAATGTATTTTGTACATATGAGGGACATGAATTTTGTGGGGACCAGAGGGCAGAATATACTAGGTTGAAAAGCATCTCCCCCCAAATTCATGTCCACCCAGAAACTGTGAATGTGGCCTTATTTTAAAATAGGGTCTTTGCAGATGTAATCAAGTTAGCATGAGGTCATACTGGATTAGAGTGGGCTCTAAATCCAATATGGCAGGTGTCATTATAAGAAGAGGGAAATATTGACACAGAGTAACAGCTGCACACGGGAGAAGGCCATGTGAAAATGGAGGCAGGATTGACATAGTACATTTCTAAGCCAAGGAATGCCAAGGATTTCTGGCAACAACCAGTAGATAGAAGAGGTAAGAAAGGATTCTTCCCTAGAGGCTTTGGAGGGAGCATGGTACTGCTGGCACCTTGATTTTTGACTTCTAGCCGCCATAACTATGAGAGAATAAATTTCTGCTGTTTTGCCCACCCAGTTTTTGTTACTTTGTTACTGCAGCCCTAGAAAACTAATACAGAAAGCGTGTACCCGCTTTCCCAGGTAGAGTGCTGAGGAGTTGGCAAGAATGCAGAGAAGAAACGACCATATAGTGTATCTTGGCAGAAGAGACCTTTGACACTGTGTGAGTTCTTTGTGCATGGGAATGACTTCCCTGAACATGGGGATAGCACAGAACTTGGGGAAGCATAGTGTGTTTAAGAAGTCCTGAGCTTCAGATAGCACCATAGTTTCCCATTGTTGATCATTGGAACAACAAAATAATTCTCAGATATTAGAGAGGAAAAAGAAGCAACAGTGACAGTTGCTAGATCTAGAGGGTTTTTTGGACAGACAGGCAGTCAGTTCTCATATGACAGGTCTCATATGACAAATGGCAAAGGACCAGATAGGATGGTCAACATGTCAATGATGCCAGATAATACACAGAAAGATAATACTGAATACTAAAGATCCCTGCTGTACATCCCACCCTAATGCGTTTGTACCTGTACTCCCCTCCAAACTTGACTTTTTATTAAAGGGTAGTATACTCCAAATATGTTCACTTTGTGGATTAAGGTCCATTTATTTACTTATTTTTAGTACATGGGATATACTGAAGAAAGATTGCAGTGTGCCTCAGAGCATGTATAGGAGGAATACTCATGATATTCCACACCCCACTCATATTATTTATAGGTTTTTTGTACAGTTGATCTAAAAGATGGTGAGAAACAAACATTGTACCGTGAAAATTCTGGTTTATTGTTTCTGATTATTCAGATGAAATGTAAATGTGTGGGATATGAGTGAGCTCAGGTAAGGGTGGATATATGGAATTGAGGACTATATGTTAAAAAATGTGGGGCTGGAAGTGGAAGGTGGTAGGTATTATAACCCTCTTGACTTATAATGGGCCTGGGACTGGTACTTGAGTTTCCTGCAGGGTCAGATGAAGTGGGTGGGACAGAAAATCAGCTTGTGTCTCTACTTGATGGCTTACCTTGGTAAGCAGTACTTAGAATGATCCCCAGTCCAACTCAAGGTCATTCTGTAGATCTTAGTTCCTCTTGGTATAGACCAGTATCCTATGTCATAGTGTTGCTGGCTGGTGCAGAAATACAGGGGTGAAATTCCTAATGACTTTGAAACAGGGGGCTCCTTGTAGGCAAGTGCAGGGAAATCTCTAAGTTCTCCAAGTACTGTATTTAGTTCACATGCTTCCTTAAATCCCTCACTGATGTGTAGATCTCAATTTGGAGGACCTTAAAAGTCTATCCTGGGGCTTCCCTGGTGGCGCAGTGGTTGAGAGTCCGCCTGCCGATGCAGGGGACACGGGTTCGTGCCCTGGTCCGGGAAGATCCCACATGCCATGGAGCGGCTGGGCCCGTGAGCCATAGCCGCTGAGCCTGCGCATCTGGAGCCTGTGCTCTGCAACGGGAGAGGCCACAACAGTGAGAGGCCCGCGTACTGCAAGAAAATAATAATAATAATAATAATTCTATCCTTCAAGTCAGGATGATTTTATGTGGTTCAACCTGATGCAATCCCTGGTCCAGGAAGAAATAGCCTAAATATAAAAGGATTATAAGACCTAATGAATATGTACTAGCAGGAACCAGGGTATTACATGTGAATTGAAGGGTTAAGATCAGTAAGCGGCAGAATGTAAGTCTGGGAAAGAATTCATTGTATGGGGAATTAACCTATGGACTGGAACATTTTAAATCCTTTATTTTGACATAATTTCAGATTTAAGAAAGTTGAAAAATGATACAAAGAAACTTCATATTCCCCAATGTTAATATTTTCCCACATTTGCTTTATCCCTGCTCCACATTTCCTTCCTCCCTTCCTTTTCCTCTTCCTTCCTTCCTATCTCTCTCCTCTCCCCATCATGCATACATACATGCTATTTATTTCTGAACTATTCAAGAGTAAGTTAAGGATCATTTGCCCTTTAACCCTAAATACTTCAATGTATATTTCCTAAAATGAAAAACATTGTCATACAACTTCAGTAAAATTATCAAAATGAAGAAATTAACATTAATGCAATATTTTAGCTAATATATTAACCTTATTCAAAGTCACTTTGCTGTACACCTGAAACTAACATAACATTGTTAATCAACTATACTCCAATATAAAATTAAAACAAAAACAAAAAACAAAGTCTAGCAATTGTCCTAATGGTGTCCTTTATAGGGAAAGAGAATCGCATATCACAAGTGGCAGGCAGTTGCCACATTCCTTTAGTGTACTTTATTTGCGAATTCAAATTTAATGCTTTGGCAAGGCTATCTGGAGCTGGTCCTAATATTTACGTGGATACCTCTATGAAGCCTGGTCATGTCAGTGGCCTATGGTAACAAAGTAGAAATACCTAAACTTTCCTGGAATGTTCAGGGGGTTGGAATGGATTTACAATGTAAGACTTGAAAATTTACTAACTGACTTTGTACCTAGGAGGGCCAGAGGCCACTTCTTTAATAGAGGATGCACTAGTGATGGAGACACTAGTATCTCTGAGCTCAGTGATGGTTGCTATCTGTAGACTGGAGTTGATAGTCTGAGATTCTACCATGGAAATGGGCTCTACAGTATTAATGTGGACAATGAGATTCTGGAATTACAGAGGCCAGATCATAACTCTTAGCCACCAATCATTATTAATATAATAGGTAGTGAAATAATAATATAGAATATACAGAAATCTATAGCAATTGAAATAGATCATAGTGTTCCTAAATGGGGAGCCAACTAGGCTGTTGCTCAATTTGACTGTAATTTTTAAAAATGGAAAGTTTGTAACCACAACGTTGGTGTCAGATGCCACAATGGAAGCTCGTACTCCCTCACACAGTTTCCGGATTTAAGTCAGTTCATAGACCTATTGATTCAAGATGATGCTGGGTACCTTCAGATATAAACAGTGAATGTTCCTTTGATGTTTCCCCAAAGAGGCCTTCAGCCACTTTACAGCATACTTTTACACTGGGCAAAAGGGGATATTCAGACTCTAGAACTGTTATATATAGGGTTTGAGCTGACATTGATCACAGAGGACCTAAACTATCATCATGTTCATCTGATTAGTGTGGATGCTCTCAGAATCCAACTAAGAAAGGGAGTTTTGGCCCAATGGGTCCATACACTTACACTATGACTCTCTCTCTGGTCTCTGAGTATATAATTGGGATACACATTCTTAGATGCTAGAAGACCCCTCCCATTGTTTCTCTGACCTGTGGATTAAGGATCATTATAGTAGGAAGAACCAAGTGAGAAACCCTCAAACTTCCCCTGCCAGAAATTTAAATCAGAAATCTATTCTATTCCTAGAGGCACTGCAGAAATTGGTGTCACCATCAGAGATTCAATCTCACTGAGATTCAGTCTCACTACCAGGGCATATACCCTGAGAAAACCATAATTCAAAAAGAGTCATGTACCAAAATGTTCATTGCTGCTCTATTTACAATAGCCACGACATGGAAGCAACATAAGTGTCCATCAACAGATGAATGGATAAAGAATATGTGACACATATATACAGTGGAATATTACTCAGCCATAAAAGGAATGAAACTGAGTTATTTGTAGTGAGGTGGATGGACCTAGAGACTGTCATACAGAGTGAAGTCAGAAAGAGAAAAACAAATACCATATGCTAACACATATATATGGAATCTAAAAAAAAAAAAAAAAAAAAGCTCATGAAGAACCTAGGGGCAAGACGGGAATAAAGATGCAGACCTACCAGAGAATGGACTTGAGGATACAGGGAGGGGGAAGGGTAAACTGGGACAAAGTGAGAGAGTGGCATGGACATATATACACTACCAAACGTAAAATAGATAGCTAGTGGGAAGCAGCCACAGAGCACAGGGAGATAAACTCGGTGCTTTGTGACCACCTAGAGGGGTGAGATAGGGAGGGTGGGAGGGAGGGAGAGACAAGAGGGAAGAGATATGGGGATATATGTATATGTATAGCTGATTCACTTTGTTATAAAGCAGAAACCAACACACCATTGTAAAGCAATTATACTCCAATAAAGATGTTAAAAATTTAAAAAAATAAAAATAAATAAAAGATATGGTTCCTTCTCTCAATGTTCTCACATGGTCTCTGTAAAACCAGATGGTTCATGGCTGATGGCAGTGATTACTATAAAGTTAACTAAATGAAAGACCTGATTGCAGTTGCGGTGCTTGATGTAATAATATCTTTATGAAAGCATATCAACCTAGTTTCTAGCACTAGTATACAGTGCTAGTTTCTAGTATACAGCTATTGATCTGTAAGAATGCTTTCATCTTGATGTACATCAGCAGGGAGGACTGAAAGCAATTTACATTTACATGGTAAAGATAGCAGTTTCAAACATTCTCTTGCCTCAGCACTATGTTAACTCATGCTCATTGACATAATATAGTCTGTAGGAACCTTGAGTATCTCGAAATTCCTGAGAAGCTCTTCTTATCCACATCTTATTAATTGGACTTGCTGAGCTGGAGTGGCAATACCCCTAGACAACTGACTAAGACACTTGGATGCCAAAAGATGGGAGATAAACCCCATAAAGTTTTGTGGTTCAGTCATATTGGTGAAGTTATAGGATTGTCTAGGAACTACTGGGATATTTTTCTTAAGTACAAATTATTCCATCTTGTACCTCCTACCAACAAGAGAGAAGGACATCACTTAATTTGGCCTCAGTAGGAGAGCAACAGTACAGGCCTCTAGAGCCCTGGAGCAACACCATTCAATCCATAGCCTAGAAATGCTCTGTTCAAAAATAATTTCTGATATGCTACTGGACCCTAATTGAGACTGGGCACAAGATACCAATAGACTTTGCAAACTAGATGTGCATTATGACTTGAGCATCTAATTATCTAGACTCAACATGTTATCAGATCCAACATGTCATGAGTCTGAGTAGTCATAGCAACTAGGCACTTAGTCTTCTGTACAATAAAGTAATACATTTGGACTGGGCTCAAGCGGGTCCAGAAATTATGAATCAAGTATGTGAATAGGTAGCCCATATGCCCATGTCACCTAATTTTGTTGCATTAGTGCCTCTTGATCAACTCACCCCAAGCAATGATAAACATAAAATGTAGGATAAAGCATTCAGAACTATTAATCAGAAGTAGGTTTTTACCTTTCTGTCCTGCATAAGAAGATCACATTAAAGAAAAGTCACTTGTGGCCAGAGGGCAGACAGCAGAAGTGAGAAAAACAACAATCCTACAGCCTGTGGAACAAAAACCACATTCACAGAAAGATAGACAAGATGAAAAGGCAGAGGGCTATGTACCAGATGAAGGAACAAGCTAAAACCCCAGAAAAACAACTAAATGAAGTGGAGATAGGCAACCTTCCAGAAAAAGAATTCAGAATAATGATAGTGAAGATGATCCACGACCTCAGAAAAAGAATGGAGGCAAAGATCGAGAAGATGCAAGAAATGTTTAACAAAGACCTAGAAGAATTAAAGAACAAACAAACAGAGGTGAACAATACAATAACTGAAATGAAAACTACACTAGAAGGAATCAATAGTAGAATAACTGAGGCAAAAGAACGGATAAGTGACCTGGAAGACAGAATGGTGGAATTCACTGCTGCAGAACAGAATAAAGAAAAAAGAATGAAAAGAAATGAAGACAGCCTAAGAGACCTCTGGGACAATATTAAATGCAACAACATTCGCATTATAGGGGTCCCAGAAGGAGAAGAGAGAGAGAAAGGACCAGAGAAAATATTTGAAGAGATTATAGTCGAAAACTTCCCTAACATAGGAAAGGAAATAGCCACCCAAGACCAGGAAGCGCAGAGAGTCCCATATAGGATAAACCCAAGGAGAAACACACCAAGACACATAGTAATCAAATTGGCAAAAATTAAAGACAAAGAACAATTATTAAAAGCAGCAAGGGAAAAACAACAAATAATATACAAGCGAACTCCCATAAGGTTAACAGCTGATTTCTTAGCAGAAACTCTACAAGCCAGAAGGGAGTGGCATGATATACTAAATGTGATGAAAGGGAAGAACCTACAACCAAGATTACTCTAACTGGCAAGGATCTCATGCCGATTCAATGGAGAAATCAAAAGCTTTACAGACAAGCAAAAGCTAAGAGAATTCAGCACAACCAACCCAGCTCTAAAACAAATGCTAAAGGAACTTCTCTAAGTGGGAAACACAAGAGGAGAAAAGGACCTACAAAAACAAACCCAAAACAATTAAGAAAATGGTAATAGGAACATACATATGGATAATTACCCTAAAAGTGAATGGATTAAATGCTCCAACCAAAGGACACAGGCTTGCTGAATGGATACAAAAATAAGACCCATATATATGCTGTCTACAAGAGACCCACTTCAGACCTAGGGACACATTCAGACTGAAAGTGAGGGGATGGAAAAAGATAATCCATGCAAATGGAAATCAAAAGAAAGCTGGAGTACTAATATTCATATCAGATAAAATAGACTTTAAAATAAAGAATGTTACAAGAGACAAGGAAGGACACTACATAATGATCATGGGATCAATCCAAGAAGAAGATATAACAATTATAAATATATATGCACACAACATAGGAGCACCTAAATACATAAGGCAACTGCTAGCAGCTATAAAAGAGGAAATTGAGAGTGATACAATAATAGTGGGGGACTTTAACACCTCACTTACACCAATGGACAGATCATCCAAAATGAAAATAAATAAGGAAACAGAAGCTTTAAATGACACAATAGACCAGAGAGATTTAATTGATATTTATAGGACATTCCATCCAAAAACAGCAGATTACACTTTCTTATCAAGTGCGCATGGAACATTCTCCAGGATAGATCACATCTTGGGTCACAAATCAAGCCTCAGTAAATTTAAGAATATTGAAATCATATCAAACATCTTTTCTGACCACAATGCTATGAGATTAGAAATCAATTACACGGCAAAAACATAAAAAACACAAACACATGGAGGCTAAACAATACGTTACTAAATAACCAAGAGACCACTGAAGAAATCAAAGAGGAAATCAAAAAATACCTAGAGACAAATGACAATGAAAACACGATGATCCAAAATCTATGGGATGCAGCAAAAGCAGTTATAAGAGGGAAGTGTATAGCTGTACAAGCCTACCTCAAGAAACAACAATAATCTCAAATAAACAATCTAACCTTACACCTAAAGGAACTAGAGAAAGAAGAACAAACAAAACCCAAAGTTAGCAGATGGAAAGAAATCATAAATATCAGAGCAGAAATAAATGAAATAGAAACAAAGAAAACAATAGGAAAGATCAATAATACTAAAAGCTGGTTCTTTGAGAAGATAAACAAAATTGATAAACCATTAGCCAGACTCATCAAGAAAAAGAGGGAGAGGACTCAAATCAATAAAATTAGTAATGAACAAGGAGAAGTTACAATTGACACCGCATAAATACAAAGCATCCTAAGAGACTACTACAAGCAACTGTATGCCAATAAAATTGACAACCAGGAAGAAATGGACAAATTCTTAGAAATGCACAACCTGCTGAGACTGAACCAGGGAGAAATAGAAAATATGAACAGACCAATCACTAGCACTGAAATTGAAACTGTGATTAAAAATCTTCCAACAAACAAAAGTCCAGGACCAGATGGCTTCACAGACGAATTCTATCAAACATTTAGAGAAGAGCTAACACCCATTCTTCTCAAACTCTTACAAAAAATTGTGGAGGAAGGAACACTCCCAAACTCATTCTACGAGGCCACCATCACCGTGATACCAGAACCAGACAAAGATCCTACAAAAAAAGAAAATTGCAGACAAATATCACTCATGAATATAGATGCGAAAATCCTCAAAAAAATACTAGCAAACAGATCCAACAAAAAATTAAAAGGATCATACACCATGACCAATTGGGATTTATCCCAGGGATGCAAGGATTCTTCAATATATGCAAATCAATCAATGTGATACACCATATTAACAAATTGAAGAATAAAAACCATATGATCATCTCAATAGATGCAGAAAAAACTTTTGACAAAATTCAACACCAATTTATGATAAAAACTCTCCAGAAAGTGGGCATAGCGGGAACCTACCTCAACATAATACAGGCCATATACAACAAACCCACAGCAAACATCATTCTCAATGGTGAAAAACTGAAAGCATTTCCTCTAAGATCAGGAAGAAGACAAGGATATCCAATCTTGCCACTATTATTCAACATAGCTTTGGAAGTCCTAGCCACAGCAATCAGAGAAGAAAAAGAAATAAAAGGAATACAAATTGGAAAAGAAGAAGTAAAACTGTCACTGTTTGCAGATGACATGACACTAAACATAGAGAATCCTAAAGATGCCACTAGAAAACCACTAGAGCTAATCAATGAATTTGGTAAAGTAGCAGGATACAAAATTAATGCACAGAAATCTCTTGCATTCCTATACACTAATGATGAAAAATCTGAAAGAGAAATTAAGGAAACACTCCCATTTACCACTGCAACAAAAAGACTAAAATACCTAGGAATAAACCTACCTAAGGAGATAAAAGACCTGTATGCAGAAAACTATAAGACACTGATGAAAGAAATTAAAGATGATACCAACAGATGGAGAGATATACCATGTTCTTGGATTGGAAGAATCAATATTGTGAAAATGACTGTACTACCCAAAGCAATCTACAGATTCAATGCAATCCCTATCAAATTACCAATGGCATTTTTTATGGAACTAGAACAAAAAATCTTAAAATTTGTATGGAGACACAAAAGCACTGAATAGCCAAAGCAGTCTTGAGGGAAAAAAACGGAGCTGGAGGAATCAGACTCCCTGACTTCCGGCTATACTATAAAGCTACAGTAATCAAGACAATATGGTACTGGTACAATAACAGAAACATAGATCAATGGAACAAGATAGAAACCCCAGAGGTAAACCCACGCACCTATGGTCAACTAATCTATGACAAAGGAGGCAAGGATATACAATGGAGAAGAGACAGTCTCTTCAATTAGTGGTGCTGGGAAACCTGGACAGCTACATGTAAAAGAATGAAATTAGAACACTCCCTAACACCATACACAAAAATAAACATGAAATGTATTAGAGACCTAGATGTAAGACCGGGCACTCTAAAACTCCTAGACGAAAACATGGGAAGAACACTCTTTGACATAAATCACAGCCAGATCTTTTTTGATCCACCTCCTAGAGTAATGGAAATAAAAACAAAAATAAACAAATGGGACCTAATGAAACTTCAAAGGTTTTTCACAGCAAATGAAACCATAAACAAGACGAAAATACAACCCTCAGAATGGGAGAGAATATTTGCAAAGGAATCAATGGAGAAAGGATTAATCTCCAAAATATATAAACAGCTCATGCAGCTCAATATTAAAAAAAACAAACAACCCAATCAAAAAATGGGCAGAAGACCTAAATAGACATTTCTCCAAAGAAGACATACAGGTGGCCAAGAAGCACACGAAAAGCTGCTCAACATCACTAATTATTAGAGAAATGCAAATCAAAACTACAATGAGGTATCACCTCACACCAGTTAGAATGGGCATCATCAGAAAATCTACAAACAACAAATGCTAGAGAGGGTGTGGAGAAAAGGGAAGCCTCTTGCACTGTTGGTGGGAATGTAAATTGGTACAGCCACTATGGAGAACAGTATGGAGGTTCCTTAAAAAACTAAAAATAGAATTGGCATATGATTCAGCAATCCCACTACTGGGCATATACCCTGAGAAAACCATAATTCAAAAAGACACATGCACCCCAATATTCATTGCAGCACTATTTACAATAGCCAGGTCATGGAGGAACCTAAATGCCCATTGACAGATGAATGGATAAAGAAGATGTGGTACATATATACAATGGAATATTACTCAGCCATAAAAAGGAAAAAAAAAACTGGGTAATTTTTGAGACCTGGATGGATCTAGAGACTGTCATACAGAGTGAAGTAAGTCAGAAAGAGAAAAACAAATATTGTATATTAAGGCATATATGTGGAACCTAGAAAAATGGTACAGATGAACTGGTTTGCAGGGCAGAAATTGAGACACAGATGTAGAGAACTAACATATGGACACCAAGCGGGGAAAGTGGCGGGGCATGGGGGTGGTGGTGTGATGAACTGGGCGTTTGGGATTGACATGTATACACTGATGTGTATAAAATTGATGACAAATAAGAACCTGCTGTAGAAAAAAAAAGTATTCAAGTCATCCAAAAAAATTAATAAATAAATAAAAGAAATGTCACTTGCATAATAAACACCTTATTATTTTGAATTTTTTTCTTACTTTTGTTACAAAATTGTTGATTCCAAAGACAGATCATTTGTATATTTATTATAATTATTATCCACACATTGTGGTAATTGCTCTTGTTCTAACAAAATCAGTATCTGTAGAAAACAGTTTTTCTATAGTTGGAAGCAACATGTTTTATTTAAATAACATTTTGTTCTACTGAAAGTTACAATTGAGAGTCAAGTTTGATAATTGGAAGACCTTTTTGACCTAATAACTAAAATAACCTCTACATCTAAACTAAAACTTGTAAACAAGATATAGATTCTAGAATTTAAGTCCAGAGTATAATTTCAAATAACATCTACTCTTAAGTTTATGTTCTTGGTAATAATTTGATGTGGTGTTTTAAGTAAAATTAGTGTTATATGAAAATGATAAAAGGAATAAAATTTATGTGAATTTTTCCCTTGAAAGCATTAAATGAAGTAAGAAATTATTTGAAGAAAACAACAGGGTAGTTTTATGAAATTACATTCTTGATGCCAAACAAATTACAGAGTCTCTTGACACTGACGCCAACTTCTCCAATGAAAGAAATACCAGAAAAAGAAGGAAGAAGCCTCATTTTGGCCAAAAATTCCAGAATCAGCCCATTTATAATCCAAAAGTAAATGTCAACATCAATTTATGCTTTTCTAAATTGGATACAAAATGGCATCTTTAAAATGAGTATGTACAATAATATACTAATACTATGGCCTTTTCAATGTTCCAGATGACTAGTGATTTGATGAATTATGAAGACTGTGAACTATTGAAATTATGTAAAAAATTTACAGTTGAAATTGACCAATCAATATTGTAAAGGGATGTGATGTTGCTTGAAGACCATTGTGTAAGGAACTAACTCTCTTATATTGTATTTTAATACCTAGTATGATTGGCCTATACACTTTTAAATATTTTTGTGGCTCTCTGGATATATTTAATTTTCCAGTATTGGTCATCAGTGAGTGAAGAATGTAGCACCTCAAAATTAAAATTTATTTAAAATTACTTAAGGAATACAATATATTAGAAAGATTATAAAATCTATTGGCTACTTCTATTGAAAACAAGATATTGGAGTAAATAAGCTTTCAAATTCTCATATGATATTCAGTTTCACGAAAGCAAGACAGGTAGCTTTTTTTTCTTTTTTTTTTTTTGCGTGGTACGTGGGCCTCTCACTGTTGTGGCCTCTCCCATTGCAGAGCACAGGCTCCGGACACGCAGGCTCAGCAGCCATGGCTCACAGGCCCAGCCGCTCTGCGGCTTGTGGGATCCTCCCGGACCGGGGCAAGAACCCGCATCCCCTGCATCGGCAGGTGGACTCTCAACCACTGCGCCACCAGGGAAGCCCCATATAGCTGTTTTTAAAGAAATTTTTATATTATAAAGAATTTGATTTTCTAATAACTAAAACTTCAAATCACTTCTAATTTTCTAATTTTTATACAATAATTTGAAATAATTTTATTTATATAATTTGTGCTGAACATAGTGATGTTTTTATTTTTGATAAATAAATGATATTTTAACTAAAAAATGTGCTTAGGGAAAGGGCATCTTTCTCTAATTTGCATAAAAGCTCTAGTGGTTGGACTCGTGGTGGCCCTGAGTGGTTATCTTTGGTGAGGCAGATAGAGGGATTGGATAAGAGAGAAGAACACAGGTAAATTACTGTTAATGTTCTAGTTCCGGTTTGGATGGTAGTTTTACTGGTGTTCAATTATAAGTAGATACATAAATAGATAAATAAATGAAAATAAATTCATGAATTAGTGATGAAGTATCATGAACTGAAAATCATAATTAATTCAGTTCTATGCACTGGAGGTCTAGCAAAAATATATTTGTGGAGCAAGATTAAAAGAAAATATATTCCACGTCCAGCAAGAGAAACAATATGGAGCACAGGGACTTGTATCAATCCTAAAAGTTTAGATAGACTTTACCTTTCCCCTCCTTTTGCCCCAATAGAGAAGGATCAAAGTGCAGAGCAGTTTACAAGAAGCCCATCAAGCAGCCTGGGTGGGATATTTGTGGACTTTATGTAGTTCATGGGCCTGTGTCTGGCAGGCCAGGAAGGTGTGTCAAAGGGGTATCAAACTGGAGACAACTTTAGCTTTAGCTCCCAAATCTTTGAATCAGATTATAAGACCATAGGTCCCTGGTGGGTTAGTGCTGTGTGTTGTTGTAAAGAGTTTTGAAATATAGAGGGATTGTGCAGGAATAAGAAGAGACCTGAAGATGGTAGCCCTTCTTTCAATGTGATTACATTGGGGACTCCTAACTGAGCCCAGTAATCTTCATCTGAACAGTATCTTATTTTGTGCAGATTACATAAAGTTCATGTCCACACTGAGGGGAAAGCATGACCGAGCATCAACATGTTTTTCTTCCTCCATCAAGAGAAGATGACTGTCAGTCACTGCTCTTCAGAGTTACATTGTTTATCTAGGATTGGCCTTATAACAACACTACACTACAAGTGCAGTTACAGGAATTCTCTGGAACCATCTACTACAGGCTAACATATAGGAGATAATATTGGTCATATGGGGTTGGGGGTGTTAGAGGGGACATTCCTCCATGAAACTGGCCACGTGGGCAGAGCCTATATATATACATATATACATATATACTTGTGTATATATACATATATATATGTGTATATATACATATATATATGTATAATCTCTCTCTCTCTCTTTGTATTTGATGTATACAAATACATAGTGCCGTGTAACTATTTTGGTGATTTACTTTGCTGATCCCATGTTTTCAAAATGGTAGCTACTCTCCTAACCACCTCTCCCCTTCAAGAGCATTCACAAATTCATGTTTAATTTATCTATTCTGACCTTTCACCTGACAAGCCTCCCAAAGAATTGTAGAACCTTTGCTGTGGCCGAGGCATTCTGGCAGCTATGGATTTGCTTACCTTCTTCTCCAATCTAGCCCAAGTAACCTGTCTTGTCTACAAAGTGGAGACAGATGTCTCCAACGGGGAAGTGTTGGCAATCTTTTTGTAAGAGTATCTCTAGAGACTGTGCCTATGTATGTATATCTTGAAGAAGCTGTTTACAGCTGTAATCAACTACCCTGTATATGAATGGGAATTACTGGTTCTAAAGATCAGAGAAACCATTTCCAGGAGGCTCAGCACCAGTGACCATGAAATCAGAAGAGAGCAGCCTGGAAAACTTCCAGATAATGTGGAAGTCCAGCCAGTGCCAGATGTGGTAGACTCCATGTTTGGGAACCTCACAGCTGCTTTTATTCTGTTGAGTATGTTTTTCCTTCCTTTTGGTAGACCACCAGCTGTCCTATGTGCCTCAACTCAAGTTACAACAGCAAAATTCACTTCAGCTCTGGGAAACTGATCCCGCTTAGCAACTTCTTAACAAATTCCTGAGAAGATGACCTCAATTTCAAACTGTCTCAGTTAAAGTGGCCTTATTGGGCTAACTTAGAACAAAATTGTAATGGTTTCTATTGCATTTGTGAATGATGTAATTTGAGGAGGGGCTTTTCATAGTGTGATTTCTGGGACTTTGGTTCACAGGATGTAATTAGAGGCATAACCACCTACCCAGGGTTATTTAGAGGGCAGTCCCTGCAGGCACTAAGTGGCAGGTGTGACCTCAGTGACAGCTGCCCCTATACAGTGTCCACAAGACTATATGCATGCTATTTAGAAATTAACTGAATGCTCCTCTTTGTTCTCCACAAAAAATTTTAAAATTCCCATGTTATCCTGGACATCTTCTTCCATGTTAATAACTGGAAGTCATTAAAGCAGCCCCTCAAAGATGCTCTTAGGTCTTCAGTTATTTTTAGCACACCGTCTCACACATAGAGACATAGTATATAGACACTGTACATAGTGAAGTTTGAGGGGCCTTGAACTGCTAAGATTTTGCTTATAAGAGATTCACTTTAGTCATGAAATTTGAGGGGTTTTATGAGTCGGACATGAGTTATAAGTGGGATTGTTAGGGGGTGGAGGAGTGGTTTTGTGTTCAGATTTAAAGGAAGCAGCCAGCCCCCGTGCTTTACATGTAGTTTGTGCTCAGCCCAGCAGGATCTATATTAAAATTGGGACACCGCAGAGAAGATTAGCATGTCCCTCATATCCACTGTATAATGTGATTTGGGGAGCAGGTGTTGTCGTGGTCTGGGTTCAGGCTAACATATAGAATATAACATATTCTTAATATTTGAGAAGGTAACGTATCCTCATATGACATGTAGAAAGACATGAGGTGCATCTGTGCATACAACATGGCAACAGTTAAACACGTGGTCTGACAAGCACTCTCTCTGTGGTGTGTTTTCATTGGCGGACCAAATACGGTCTGGTTTGAGGCATAGCCTCTGCCATTGGTGTGAATCTAGGGAGAGCTGACTCAATAGTGGGACTAGAAGCAGCAAAGATCCCCTATACCACAGGACTTCAGTGTTTACAGGCAAGACATAATTCCTGCATTTGAGGACATAGGACAAAATAGGTACATAGTGAAGCCACAAGGCAACAAACTTTATTTAGCATTAGAGGTACAGATAAGGAACTGGGGAGCATTCAGAAGGCAACAGTCACCCGCTTAGTTTAATATGGAAACTTTTATGCATTGGTGGGGTAAACTGAAATACAGTGACATATGGCAATATTTGGGAAGTCATCTGTCTGCGATGACAGTTGAGGGCTTGCCTGGTATGCTTTCAGTAAAAAAAAAAAAAAAAAAAAGGCAAGAACAGGCTGTCACTTGAAGCCAGTCCCAGAGGGGCAGCAGAGTCCAGCAAAGGCATTGTATAAGCATAGAGAAACAGCTAATTATCTATCTATCTATCTAATTTTCCAGCTTTACTGAGATATAATTGACATGTAGCATTGTGTAAGGTTAAAGTGTACAATGTGTTGATTTGATACACATATATATTGCAATATGATTACCACCATAGTGTTAGCTGACACCTCCATCATGTCACATAATTACCTTTCCTTTTTTGTGGGGAGAACATTTAAGCTCTACTCTCTTAGCAACTTTCAGGTATATAGTACAGTATTGTTAACTATAACCACAATGCTGTGCATTAGATCCCCAGAACTTATTCATCTTATAACCGGAAGTTAGTACAGTTTGACCAACATCTCCCCATTTCCTCCACCCCCCAGCCCCTGGTATCCACCATTCTACTCTCTTTTTCTATGAGTTCAGCTTTTTGAAGATTCTCACATGTAAGTGAGATCACACAGTATTCGTCTTTGTCTGTCTGACTTATTTCACTTAGCATAATGCTCTCAAGATCCTTCCATCTTGTCACAAATGGCACGATTTCCTTCTTCCTCATGGCTGAATAATATTCATATATATCATATTATATTTTATATATCATATATTTCATATTATATAATATCACATCTTTATCCATTCATCCATTGATGTTCACTTAGGTTGTTTCCATGTCTTGGCTATTGTGAATAATGCTGCAATAAACATGGGAGTGCAGATATCTCTTCGACATCCTGGTTTCATTTCTTTTGGATATATACCCAGAAGTGGGATTGCATGATCATATGGTAGTTCTGTTTTTAATTTGTTGAGGAACCTCCACACTGTTTTCCATAGTGGCTGTACTGATTTACATCCCCACCAACAGTGCACAAGGGTTCCCTTTCTCCACATCCTTGCCAACACTTGCTATCTCATCTTTTTTTATAATGCAGCTACCATTTATTGAGTACCAACTAGGTGCTGGCATTTCATTTAATCTGCTTTTCATTTGCGTTTCATTTCATTTGCTCGCATTTCATATTTGCAGCTCAACACACATCCAGCAATCCAACTAGCTGCCTTCTCTGATTCTCCACACCTGGGCTGCTAAAAGCTAATTGAGAAAAATTTCAAAAACCTATGGACTGGTGTTCAAACTCAGCTGAGCTCTTTTACATTTTCTGGCAACTGCTCACTATATCCCTCAGCCAATGGGTCTCAACATGTGGCCTCCTTGACCAGCAACATTAGCATTACCTAGAAACTTGCTAGAAATGTGAATTCATGGGCCCCAGACCTGCTGAATCTGAAACTCTGGGGCTGGAGCCCCGTATTCGGTGTTTTAACAAGTCCTCCAATAGGTTGTGATGCACGCTGAAGTTTGAGAACCTCTGTGGGCCTAGCCTAATCAACTCCTTTCCCCCTTTCCCTCAAAATCTATTTCAAACTTTTCTCAGTCTCCTCAAACCCCTTACCCTCAAAACTCCTTCTTTATAGCAGAGGTTCCCACATTTTCTATCCCCATGGCTACAAAATTTCTGTATCAGAAAATATTTTTTTCTCTTTTTCACTTTTCTCAGTGGAAGAGAGCACCTTTCAGGTAACCATGCCCCACACCCCCGCCAAATTATCTTTTAATATACTCTGAGTTCCAACTCCTCTTCTCTCTTCATCCCTTCCAATTTTTTATCAGTAGCTTAGGCCTCTCTCCAGAACTCCAGGCAAATATGTTGACTCAATCAAAAAACATTTGAGTACCTATTTCCTACCTCAGTATGACATCATTAACTTTAGCCCTAACACCTCAGAGTCATTCTTGATATTTCCCTCTCCTTATACCCAACATCCCTCTGGAGAAGAGATTTTGCAAAATAGAGTTGAAAAAGACATGAAAAAAATTCACAAAAGGGAATCAGGATAAAGATTGAGAAGTTTTGGTCAACAAAGATAACATTCAATCAAGACTGAATTAGTCTTGGGGGAAGGGAAATGGGACATAGTAGAAAGGAAGAGACCCTGTTTCAGGGACCCTTATGAATATGGCATGTGAGAAGTCCTTGGGAGGTAGTAGGCCAAGACAACAATGAAAAAGATTAGGTAAGGTACACAAGGAATATGAGATATGATAGGAAGAAGGAGGAAAGGAATCACAATCTTGGCCATTACTCTCAGGGAGAGAAGAAATGCTAAGCTCATAAATGTGGATGAGGATTGGGAGCAAAAATGGCCCAAAAATGGCCAGAAGGGTTGCTAAAGCACACCATGGAAGAGAAGGCAAAGAAACAGGAGAAAGGAAAGAATAACAATTTCAATTTATCCTTTTTATGAAAAATTGATGTGATGGAAATTTAATATTTGTAAAAATGATGTTTGAGAAAACATTTATTAATGTTTATTATATGTAAAATGCTTTAAAATAAGAAATTGTAAGGATAAACAGGAATAATTTATGCAATAGTACTTCTAAAATGAAAAAGTATTTTCATTACAAAAGATAATTCTTATCATGAGATGGAATCACCTTAACATAGGATTTGAGGGTCTATTATACATTAGTTCAAAGAGGGGGTTTGCATATAAAATGAGATTTGAGGAAGAATTCCTAGATTGTGGTTGCATAAACCCTACCTTGTGTATTAACTGCATTCATCTTGTGTGACAAGTACCAAGAAGGTGTAGGTAACAAAAAATTGCAGTTCACACCCTGAAGAAAAACTTCTCGCAATGGGCTGCTATGGTGACTGTACCCAGTACTACTCTCTCTCTCTGTGCACTATTTTGGGCACACTTGTGGAAAGCACTTAAAGTGGTTTCCAAAACTGCTTATGTTTTGTGATTAATCAAGATAAATACTAAAAAAAAAGACAGAGAGATAAATACTAATGAGTTCTTTGTTTCATTCTAGCCAAGACTTTGTAGGGCTTGTACCAATGTGTTAGATTCTACTGTACATTTGTACAATGGCTTAAATAAGGGCTTCCCTCTCTTTCCATTTTAGAACCTAAGAAGGCAAGGGAAAGCTGATAAAGTTGTTTATTTAGCCTATTGGACCCTGAAGAAAGGTATTGAAACTAGGTTACATTATAACAGTATTTCTGGTCAATTCAGTTAAACATGTAATTAAATAGTCCTATTACTTTCATGAAATGATATTAACTGGTTGGATGACTAAAACTTTGACAGTTTTATCTTTACATAGTTGCTATATCTCCCCACAAAATAATTTTACCAGGTTTTAAACAAATTTTCTGGCCACGCCATACATTTTTGTAAATTGTACTCAGACAACCAGTAATGATGTCAAGTGAATGTCTGAATTACTTTTGCTTTTGAACCAGTTTTTCCAGCTGTCATTTTAGACATGTCCTAATATGTTAAACTATCTATATGTTGGTAAAACAACCAGTCAATTCAGTGAAAATCAAACTAGTAAAAGGGGCATGAAATAAGTTCATCTGATAGATTTACTGAAATCTCACTCTTTGCTCAGTTGTTCTGTTATCTGTCTTCAATTGACAAAGACTTATTATGTGTAGCTCCTTAATCTTCATATAGGTCTAAGCAAAATCTGATTAATTAAAATGATTTCGAGGGCCTCCCTGGTGGCGCAAGTGGTTGAGAGTCCGCCTGCCGATGCAGGGGATACGGGTTCGTGCCCCAGTCTGGGAGGATCCCATATGCCGCGGAGCGGCTGGGCCCGTGAGCCATGGCCGCTGAGCCTGCGCGTCCGGAGCCTGTGCGTCCGGAGCCTGTGCTCCGCAATGGGGGAGGCCACAACAGTGAGAGGCCCGCATACCGCAAAAAAAAAAAAAAAAAAAAAAAATGATTTCGCAAAGACAGTTATGAGATGGAACTAGGCAAGTTTGGGGATGCATGAAGCCTGTAGAAAAAAGTAGGACAAACTCAATTAGTTTTGCATGATTTAGGTAGCTAATAGAGCATATGAACCACTGATGTGTCTTTCAGCTTTAGAATTATCTTATGTAGATGTGGCATCAAATCCCTATAAGTTGTAGATAAATAAAATGTAGTATATCCATATAAATATTATTCAACCATAAAGAAGAACATAGTACTGATGCAGGCTACAACATGGATGAACCTTTAAAACCTTATGATAAGTGAAAGAAGCCAGTAACAAATGGACCCATAATATATGATTGCATTTATATGAAATGTCCATAATCGGCAAATCTATAGAGACAGAAGGTGGATTAGTGGCATTTTAGGACTGGAGGGAGGATGGGTGATATGGGGGTGATAGTTGAATTGTACAGGATATCCTTCTGAGGTGATGAAAATATTCTAAAATTGACCAGTCATAGTTGCACAAGTCTGATCCAACTGTACTCTAGGACTCTAGAGGCTATATGGTCAAGTGGATAAAGAAAACAGAAGAGCTTTGGAGTCATTGGGAGCTGGTTTCTCATACCTGCTCAGTTAGTTACTGATAAGCTGTACCATCCTGAAAAAGTCAATTTCCTCATATATGAAATGGGAGTATTACCTAACCTCTTGCAGGATTGCTCTAAGAATAAAATGAGATACTTTCAGTAAAGAGCCTAAGGGAGAGACCTTCAGGATGGTGGAGGAGTAAGATGAGGAGATCACCTTTCTCCCCACAAATACATCAGAAATACATCTACATGTGGAACAACTCCTAAAGAACACCTACTGAATGCTGGCAGAAGTCCTCAGACTCCCCAAAAGGCAAGAAACTCCCCATGTACCTGGCCGTGTGGCTGACAGGGTCGTGGTGCTCTGACTGGCTGTCAGGCCTGTGCCTCTGAGTTGGGACAGCTGAGATCAGGAGATTGGTCCACCTGAGACGTCCTGGCTCCACATAATATCAAATGCCAAAAGATCTCCAAGAAATCTCCATCTCAATGCTAAGACCCAGCTCCACTCAACAACCAGCAAGCTACAGTGCTGGACACCCTATGCCAAACAACTAGCAAGACAGGAACACAACCCCACCCATTAGCAGAGAGGTTGCCTAAAATCATAATAAGGTCACAGACACCCCAAAACACACCACCAGATGTGGTCCTGCCCACCAGAAAGACAAGTTCCAGCCTCATTCATCAGAACACAGGCACCAGTCCCCTCCACGAGGAAGCCTACACAACCCACTGAACCAACCTTACCCGCTGGGGGCAGACACCAAAAACAATGGGAACTACGAACCTGCAGCCTGCAAAAAGGAGACCCCCGAACACAGTAAGTTAAGCAAAATGAGAAGACAGAGAAACACACAACAGATGAAGGAGCAAGGTAAAAACCCACCAATCAAACAAATGAAGAGGAAACAGGCAGTTGACCTGAAAAAGAATTCAGAGTAATGATAGTAAAGATGATCCAAAATCTTGGAAATAGAATGGAGAAAATACAAGAAACGTTTAACAAGGACGTAGAAGAACTAAAGAGCAAACAAACAATGATGAACGAAACAATAAATGAAATTTAAAATTCTCTAGAAGGAATCAATAGCAGAATAACTGAGGCAGAAGAACAGATAAGTGAGCTGGAAGATAAAATAGTGGAAATAACTACTGCAGAACAGAATAAAGAAAAAAAAAGGAAAAGAATTGAGGACAGTCTCAGAGACTTCTGGAACAACATTAAACGCACCAACATTCGAATTATAGGGGTCCCAGAAGAAGAAGAGAAAAAGAAAGGGTCTGAGAAAATATTTGAAGAGATTAGAGATGAAAACTCCCGAATATGGGAAAGGAAAGAGTCAATCAAGTCCAAGAAGCACAGAGAGACCCATACAGGATAAATCCAAGGAGAAAGACACCAAGACACATATTAATCAAACTATCAAAACTTAAATAGAAAGAAAAATATTAAAAGCAGTGAGGGAGAAAACAACAAATAACTTTAAATGGAATCTTCAGAAGGTTAACAGCTGATCTTTCAGTAGAAACTTTGCAAGCCAGAAGGGAGTGGCAGGACATATTTAAAGTGATGAAAGGGAAAAACCTACAACCAAGATTAGTCTACCCAGTAAGGATCTCATTCAGATTCAATGGAGAAATTAAAACCTTTACGCACAAGCTAAAGCTAAGAGAATTCAGCACCACCAAACCAGCTTTACAACATATTGCTAAGGAACCTCTCTAGACAAGAAACCCAAGAGAAGGAAAAGACCTACAATAACAAACCCAAAACAATTAAGAAAATGGTAATAGGAACATACATATTGATAACTACCTTAACTGTAAATGGATTAAATGCTCCCACCAAAAGACACAGACTGGCTGAATGGATACAAAAACAAGACCTGTATATACGCTGTCTACAGGAGACACACTTCACACCTAGGGACACATACAGACTGAAAGTGAGGGGATGGAAAAAGATATTCCGTGTAAATGGAAATCAAAAGAAAGCTGGAGTAGCAATTCTCATATAAGACACAATAGACTTAAAATTAAGACTATTACAAGAGACAAAGAAGGACACTACATAAAAATCACAGGATCAAACCAAAAGGAAGACACAGCGATTGTAAATATTTATACCCCCAACATAGGAGCACCTTCATACATAAGGCAAATGCTAACAGCCGTAAAAGGGGAAATCAACAGTTACACATGCATAGTAGGGGACTTTAACACCCCACTTTCACCAATGGACAGATCATCCAAAATGAAAATAAATAAGGAAACACAAGCTTTAAATGACACATTAAACTAGATGGACTTAATTGATATTCCATCCAAAAACAACAGAATATACTTTCTTCTCAAGTGCTCATGGAACATTCTCCAGGATAGATCATATCTTGGGTCACAAATCAATCCTTGGTAAATTTAAGGAAATTGAAATCGTATCAAGTATCTTTTCCGACCACAACACCATGAGACTACATATCAATTACAGGAAAAAATCTGTAAAAAATACACACACGGAAGCTAAACAATACACTACCAAGTAACCAAGAGATCACTGAAGAAATCAAAGAGGAAATCAAAAAATACCTAGAAACAAATGACAATGAAAACACGACAACCCAAAACCTATGGGATGCAGCAAAAGCAGTTCTAAGAAGAAAGTTTATAGCAATACAATGCTACATCAAGAAACAAGAAATATCTCAAATAAACAGCCTAACCTTACACCTAAAGCAATTAGAGAAAGAAGAACAAACAAAACCCAAAGTTACCAGAAAGAAAGAAATCATAAAGATCAGATCAGAAATAGATGAAAAAGAAACGAAGGAACCGATAGCAAAGATCAATAAAACTAACAGCTGCTTCTTTGAGAAGATAAACAAAATTGATAAACAATTAGCCAGACTCATCAAGAAAAAAAGGGAGAAGACTCCAATCAATAGAATTAGAAATGAAAAAGGAAAAGTAACAACTGACACTGCAGAAATACAAAGGATCGTGAGAGATTACTACAAGCAACTCTATGCCAATAAAATGGACAACCTGGAAGAAATGCACAAATTCTTAGAAAATCACAACCTTCTGAGACTGAACCAGGAAGAAGTAGAAAATATCAACAGACCAATAACAAGCACCGAAATTGAGACTGTGATTAAAAATCTTCCAACAAACAAAAGCCCAGGACCAGAAGGCTTGACAGACGAATTCTGTCAAACATTTAGAGAAGAGCAAACACCAATCCTTCTCAAATTCTTCCAAAATGCACCAGAGGGAGGAACACTCCCAAACTCATTCTATGAGGCCACCATCACCCTGATATCAAAACCAGACAAAGATGTCACAAAGAAAGAAAACTATAGGCCAATATCACTGATGAAAATAGATGCAAACATGCTCAACAATATACCAGCAAACAGAATCAAACAGCACATTAAAAGGATCATAGACCATGATCAAGTGGGGTTTACCCCAGGAATGCAAGGATTCTTCACTATATGCAAATCAATCAATGTGATACACACTATTAACAAACAGAAGGATAAAAACTATGTGATTATCTCAATAGATGCAGAAAAAGTTTTGACAAAATTCAACACCCACTTATGATAAAAACCCTCCAGAAAGTAGGCATAGAGGCAACTTACCTCAACATAATAAAGGCCATGTATGGCACACCCACAGCCAACATCATTCTCAATGGTGAAAAACTGAAACCATTTCCTCTAAGATCAGGAACAAGACAAGGTTGCCTACTCTCACCACTATTATTCAACATAGTTTTGGTTTTAGCCACAGAAATCAGAGAAGAAAAAGAAATAAAAGGAATCCAAATCGGAAAAGAAGAAGTAAAGCTGTCACTGTTTGCAGATGACATGTTACTATACATAGAGAATCCTAAAGATGCTACCAGAAAAGTACTAGAGCTAATCAGTGAATTTGGTAAAGTATCAGGACACAAAACTAATGCACAGAAATCTCTTGCATTCCTATACACTAATGATGAAAAATCTAAAAGAGAAATTAAGGAAACACTCCCATTTACCATTGCAACAAAAAAAATAAAATACCTAGGAATAAACCTACCTAAAGAGACAACAGTCCTTTATGCAGAAAACTATAAGACACTGATGAAAGAAATTAAAGATGATACAAATGGATGGAGAGATATACCGTGTTCTTGGATTGGAAGAATCAACATTGTGAAAATGACTCTACTACCCAAAGCAATCTACAGATTCAATGCAATCCCTATCAAACTACCAATGGCATTTTTCACAGAACTAGAATAAAGAATTTCACAATTTGTATGGAAACACAATAGACCCCGAATAGCCAAAACAATCTTGAGAAAGAAAAATGGAGCTGGAGGAATTAGGCTCCCCGACTTGATACCATACTGCAAAGCTACAGTAATCTAGACAGTATGGTACTGGCACAAAAACAGAAATATAGATCAGTGGAACAGGATAGAAAGCCCAGAGATAAACCCATGCACCTATGGTCAACTAATCTATGACAAAGGAGGCAAGGATATACAATGGAGAAAAGGCAGCCTCTTCAATAAGTGGTGCTGGGAAAACTGGACAGCTACATGTAAAAGAATGAAATTAGGGCTTCCCTGGTGGCGCAGTGGTTGAGAGTCCGCCTGCCAATGCAGGGGACACGGGCTTGTGCCCTGGTCCGGGAAGATCCCACATGCCGTGGAGCAGCTAGGCCCGTGAGCCATGGCTGCTGAGCCTGCGCATCCGGAGCCTGAGCTCCGCAACGGGAGAGACCACAACAGTGAGAGGCCCGCATACCGCAAAACCAACAAACAAACAAAAAACAATGAAATTAGAACACTCCCTAACACCATACACAAAAATAAACTCAAAATGGATTAAAGACCTAAATGTAAGGCCAGGCACTATAAAACTTTTAGAGGAAAACATAGGCAGAACACTCTGACATAAGTCACATCAAGATCCTTTTTTACCCACTTCCTAGAGAAAAAGAAATAATAACAAAAATAAACAAATGGGACCCAATGAAACTTTAAAGCTTTTGCACAGCAAAGGAAAGCATAAGCAAGACAACACTCAGAATGGAGAAAATATTTGCAAATGAAGCAGCTGACAAAGGATTAATCTCCAAAATTTACAAGCAGCTTATGCAACTCAATAACAAAAAACAAACAACCCAATCCCAAAATGGACAGAAGACCTAAATAGACATTTCTGCAAAGAAGATGTACAGATGCCCAAGAGTCACATGAAAAGCTGCTCAACATCACTAATTATTAGAGAAATGCAAATCAAAACTACAATGAGGTATCACCTCACACCAGTCAGAATGGGCATCATCAGAAAATCTACAAACAACGAATTCTGGAGAGGGTGTGGAGAAAAGGGAAGCCTCTTGCACTGTTGGTGGGAATGTAAATTGATACAGCCACTATGGAGAACAGTATGGAGGTTCCTTAAAAAACTGAAAATAGAACTACCATATGACCCAGCAATCCCACTACTGGGCATATACCCTGAGAAAACCATAATTCAAAAAGAGTCATGTACCACAATGTTAATTGCAGCTCTATTTACAATAGCCAGGACATGGAAGCAACCTAAGTGCCCATCGACAGCCGAATGGATAGAGAAGATGTGGCACATATATACAATGGAATATTGCTCAGCCATAAAAAGAAACGAAATTTAGTTATTTGTAGTGAGGCGGATGGACCTAGAGTTTGTCATACAGAGTGAAGTAAGTCAGAAAGACAAAAACAAATACTGTTTGATAACATATATATATATATGGAAACTAAAAAAAAGAAAAAAAAACTTTGTGAAGCACTTAGGGGCAAGACAGGAATAAAGACGCAGATGTAGAGAATGGACTTGAGGACACGGAGAGGGAGAAGGGCAAGCTGGGACGAAGTGAGAGAGTGGCATGGACATATATACACTACCAAATGTCAAGTAGATAGCTAGTGGGAAGCAGCCGCATAGCACAGGGAGATCAGCTTGGTGTGATCTTTGTGACCACCTACAGGGGTGGGATAGGGAGGGTGGGAGGGAGATGCAAGAGGGAGGAGATATCGGGATATATGTATATGTATAGCTGATTCACTTTGTTATAAAGCAGAAACTAACACACCATTGTAAAGCAACTGTACTCCAATAAAGATGTTGAAAAATAATAGAGCCTAGCACAGTGCTTGGCACATTTATAGCCACCCAAGAAATGTTAGCTCCCTTTCCGCTCTCACTGTCATGTAGAATTTCCCATCTGCTCAGATTTCATCCTTGTGAACGTTTGCCAAAATGCCATTTCATCCCACCCTTCCTTGTGAGGTTATCACATTACCATCCAACAAAGCAACTGAAGTTTTAGGTTTGAATAACAAGTGAAGAAAACCCAACTGTGTAAGTCATTAAATTTTGTTTATAAGTGGAAAAGACACAAAAAGAGATAAAAATTAGGGCTGGAGGACAGTAACAGAAGCATTTTGCAGTTGGCGACACCCCCACAAATGACTAATCTCCAAGAAGAAATTTGATTCCTTCAACTGCAGGGAAAAGATGTTTAACACAGGCAGCTGTGGTGATAAATCTTCCTATCAGTTGTGGTTTTAAGTCTGGAAAATCTTGAGTTAACTGTGCTGATGAATCATGCACATTTAATTCTACTTGTTTAAATATATTTTTCCTTTATGTACACAGAGATGGCTTATATTAAAGCTACCATTAAACACTGGTATCACAAAACCACCAAAGAGAATTCATTTTCTAGCATCCATGATAATAATGTAGATGCCAATTCACGGCATGCAGTTTTCCTTTCTCTGTACAAATATTAAAATAATATTTCTGCTTGCAGTGTTCAAGATATTGTTTTCTTGATCCCAGCCACAGAAAAATAAATTAAGGAGAAGACTTTTTGATTCTATGTACAAATTGTTAAAACAGTCCTATTTGCCAAAAATATATAGTCCACTGAGACCCTAAATATTTAAGTAGGATAAAAAATAATCCACAATTCAAATGCAAGTATAGAAAGTCTTGTGGTGATTTAAATATTCGTAGCCTCAGGCTCAAAATAATGTTTTCACTTTAGGTACAGAAAGGGACATGTTGCTGCTTTGCAATTGAGTTGTCTAATGCAAACAGAGGCTGAGGGTGGGGGAGAAGAGAATACTAAGGTGGTGGAAGGCTAGACATTGCTATATTTACCTAACTAAAACTAATGTTTACTTTCATCCTAAAGATTTGTTGAGAATTTCTAAGAATGGGAACTTCAGCAATGATTCTGGGGAAAGGATGTCTGATCTTCTAAGAGAAACTTTTTTCTCCCTGGTCGATTTTTGGTACATTCATTCTCTTCTCAGATAGTAAGTGTTTAAGTAGTGCTTTGAGGGGTTTTTCTCTTCTTTTGCACTTTTTTCCAGTTTAATTGAGATATAATTGACACATACCATTCCATAAGTTTAAGGTATGCAGTGTGAAGATTTGATACACTTATTATTGCAAAATTATTACTAGGGTTAGTTAACGCCTCCATTACCTCACATAATTACTATTTCTTTTTTATGCTAAGAACATTTAAGATCTACTCTCAACAACTTTCAAGTATATAATACAGTATTGTTAACTATAGTCACCATGCTATACATTAGGTCCCCCAAACTTATTCATCTTATAACTGGAAGTTTGTATACTTTGACCAACATCTCCCCATTTCCCCCACCCCCAGCCCCTCACAACCACCATTCTACTTTCTATGAGTTTGGCTCTTTTAGATTCCACATATAAGTAAGATCGTACAGACAGTATTTGTCTTTTTCTGTCTGACTTATTTCACTTAGCACAGTGCCCTCAAGATACATTTATGTTGTTGCAAATGGCAGGACTTCCTTCTTTCTCATGGCTGAATAATACTCCTAATCATCACTTCTTTATCTCTTTATCTGAGGGTGAACACTTAGGTTGTTTCTTATCTTGGCTATTATAAATAATATTGCAATAAACATGGGAGTGCAGATATCTCTTTTTAAAGCATTTTTTAAAATTAATTAATTTATTTATTTTTTGGCTGCATTGGGTTATCATTGCTGTACATGGGCTTCCTCTAGTTGTGGCGAGTGGGGGCTACTCTTCATTGCAGTGCATGGCCTTCTCATTGTGGTTGCCTTCTCTTTGTTGCCGAGCACGGGCTCTAGGCATGTGGGCTTCAGTAGTTGTGGCACACGGGCTCATTAGTTATAGCTCGTGGGCTCATTAGTTGTGGTTCACGGGCTCTAGAGCACAGGCTCAGTAGTTGTGGCACACGGGCTTAGTTGCTCCACAGCACGTGGGGTCTTCCTGGACCAGGGCTTGAACCCATGTCCCCTGCATTGGCAGGAAGATTCTTAACCACTGCACCACGAGGGAAGTCCCCAGATATCTCTTTATGATCTTGATTTCATTTCCTTTGGATGTATACCAGAAGTGGGATAGCTATATCATATGATAGTTCTTTTTTTTAATATTTGAGGAAGGTCCATACTGTTTTCCCTAGTGACTCTACCAATTTACATTCCCACTAACAGTTCACAAGGGTTCCCTTTGCTCTACATCCTTGCTAGCATTTGTTATCTCCTGTCGTTTTGATAATAGCCATTGTAATAGATGTGAGGTGATAGCTCACTGAGGTTTTGATTTGCATTTCCCTGATGATTAGTGATGTTGAGCATATTTTCATATACCTGTTGACCATTTATGTGACTTCTTTGGAAAAATATCGATTCAGGTTCTCTGCCCATTTTTTAATCTGTTTAGTTTGCTACTGAGTTACACAAGTTCCTTATATATTTTGGATATTAATCTCTTATCCCAATAAATGGTTTGCAATTATTTTCTCCCATTCCATAGGTCTCCTCTTCATTTTTCTTGATTGTTTATTTTGCTGTGCAGACACTTTTTAGTTTGATGAAGTCCCACTTACCTATTTTTGCTTTTCTTCCTTGTGTTTTAGGCATCATATCCAAAAAGACGTTGCCAAGACCAACATCAAGAGCCTTTTCCCCTTATATTTTCTTGTATGAGTTTTATGGGTTCAGGCCTTATGCTTAAGTCTTTAATCCATTTTGAGTTACTTTTTATGAATGGTGTAAGATAGGGGTCCATTTCATTCTTCTGAATATGCTTATCCAGTTTTCTCAACACCATTTATTGAAGAGACTATGCTTTCCCCCATTGAGTATTCTTGGCTCCTTTGCCAAATATTAATTGACCATATATGTGAGGGTTTATTTCTGGGCTCTTGATTATGTTCCATTGGTCTATGTGTCTGCTTTTATGCCAGGACCATACTGTTTTGATTACTATAGCTTTGTATTATAGTTTGAAATAAAGAAATGTGATGCCTCCAGCTTTGTTCTTTCTCAGGATTGCTGTGGCTATTCAGTGGTTTTGTAGTTCCATGCAAATTTCAGTATTCTCTATTTCTGTGAAAAATGTCATTGGAAGTTTGATCAGATTGTACAGAATCTATAGTAAGTTTTGCAGAGTATTGACATTTTAATAATATTAGTTCTCCCAGTCTGTGAACACTGAATATCTTTCCATTTATTTGTGTCTTCTTCAATTTCTTTCATCAATGTCTCAGTTTTCAGTGTACAGATCTTTCACCTCCTTGGTTAAATGTACTTCTAAGTATTTTATTGTTTTTGATACTCTTGTGAATAGAATTGTATTCTTTATTTGTTTTTCATATATTTTGCTGTTAGTATTTAGAAATATAACTGATTTTTATATGTTTATTTTGTATTCTGCAACTTTTCCTCATCTGTTTTTTAGTACTAACAGACTTTTGGTTGTAATCTTTAGGATTTTCTAGATAAAAAATCATATAATCTGCAAACAGAGACAATTTTATTTTTCCTTACAATTTGGATGTCTTTTATTTCTTTTTCTTGCCTAATTGCTCTGGCTAGGACTTCCAGTACTATGTTCAGTAGGAATGGTGACACTGGGCACTCTTGGTCTTAGAGGAAAATTTTTCAATCTTTCACCATTGGATATGATGTAATCTGTGGTCTTGTCATATATGGCCTTTATTATGTTGAGGTACATTCCTTCTATACCCAATTTGTTGAGAGTTTGTATCATGAATGTATGTTAAATTTTATCAAATGATTTTCTCCATCAATTGCCATGTTAATTCTTCCCGATTTAAACTGCAGATTCTACACAATCCAATCCAAAATCCAACCAAGTAATTTTGCAGATAGCAACAAACTGCTTCTAAAGTTTGTATGGAGTAGGAAAAGACCCAGAACAGCCAACACAATACTGAAGAAGAACAAAGTTGTAGGTCTGACCTCACCCTACTTCAAGACTTAATATAAAGCTATAGTGATTAATCCAGGGTGATATTAGCTAAAGAATAGACAAATAGGTCAATGGAATGTAAAGAAGAGCCAAGAAGTAGACACACACTAATAGGGTCAACTGATCTTTGACAAAAGAGCAAAGACAATTCAATGGAGAAAGATAGTCTTTTCAACAAATGGTGCTCAAACAACTGGATATCCCCACGTATAAAATACAATCTAGATATACACTTTACACCTTCCACAAAAATTAACTAAAAATGAACCAGAGACCTAAATTTTAAAATACAAAGTGTGTAATTCCTAGAAGATAACATAGGAGAAAATCTATGTCACCTTTGGCTTGATGATGACCTTTTATGTACAACAGCAAAAGCCTGATCCATTAAAGACAAATGTGATGAATTTCACTTCAATAAAAGTAAAACTTGTGATCTGTGAAAGACACTCTTTAGAGAATGAAGTGATAATTCACAGACTGGAAGAAAATCTTTGCAATACACATATATTGGACTTCCCTGATGGCACAGTGGTTAAGAATCTGCCTGCCAATGCGGAGGACTTGGGTTCGATCCCTGGTCCAGGAAGATCCCACGTGCTGCGGATCAACTAAGCCCGTGTGCCACAAGTAATGAGCCTGTGCTCTAGAGCCCATGAGCCACAACTACTGAGCCCATGTGCCACAACTACTGAAGCTCGTGTACCTAGAGCCTGTGCTCCACAACAAGAGAAGCCACCACAATGAGAAGCCCATGCATCGCAATGAAGTGTAGCCCCCGCTTGCCACAACTAGAGAAAAGCCCGCACACAGCAACGAAGACCCAACGCACCCAAAAAAACAAAAACAAAAACAAAAATCCCCACATATCTGATAAAAGACTTGTATCCAAAATATATATAGAAGGAACTTTAAAAAATCAATGATAAGGAAATAACCCAGTTAAAAAGTGGGCAAGAGATCTGAAAAGACACCTCACTAAAGAAGATATACAGATGACAAATAAACATATACAAGGTGCTTAACATTATATATCTTTAGGGAATTATAAATTAAAACAATGATATACCGCTACATGTCTATTAGAATGGCTAAAATCCAAAACATTGACAACACCAAATAGTGGGAGGATAGGCAGCAACAGGAACTCTCATTCATTGCTGGTGGGCAGTGAAACTATTCTATATGATATTCTAATGGTTGATACATGACATTATACATTTGTCAAAACCTATAGAATTGCATAGTACAAAGACTAAAACCTAATGTAAACTGTGATCTTTAGTTAATAATTATATATCAATACTTGTTCATCATTTTTAACAAATGTACCAAAATAATGGAAGATGTTAATAATAGGGGAAAATATGGGCCAGGGAAAAGGGGAGTATGGGAACTCTGTATTTTCTGCTCAATTTTTTGGTAAACCTAAGCCTGCTTTTTAAAAAAAAAAAAATAGTCTATTAAAACAACAACAAACACATGCAGACCAGATTTGGCCTGCAGGCCATATTTTGTCAACACCAGTTTTAGATGATTCAGAATCACTTTTGTAGAAATAGCCTCATCCATGTATATTTTAGTCCAGGAATACAGTTTCCACACACCACCCTTCCTTCTCCTCTGTTAATTTCTTCCATCACTGAGCTTTAACACTGTGGGTTGGGATTTCTTTAACTCCCTTTTATCCTGGCTTACTTTCAAGATTATTTCTTCTAACTTTTCCCCTTTATGATCTAGAACAGGGGTTGGCAAGTTTTTCTGTCATCAGGAATATTTTAGATTTTGCAGACCATAGGTCTCTGTTGCAACTACTCAGCTCTGCCATTGTAGCACAAAAGCAGCCTTCGAGATTGGTTAAATGAATAGGCATAGCTGTACTCTAATAAAACTTTACCTACAAAAACAGGCAGCGGGCCGGTTTTGGCTCTCATGCTGCAGTTTTGCCAACTGCTGGTCTAGAAAGGATGGTGATTATTCTCGAAATCCTATCCAATAGCCTAGCTGCTACCTTGCATTTGCTTTTTGCATTATACTAATTGGAGATCACCTGTGCCCTACAGGTCACTGCAAATAGTAGTCCCCCAGGCATCTGGAGGTCTTGTGTCCTGTGGCTAACAGCGCTAATTTGTGGTTGTCTATGCCCTCTGCATCCCTCATAGAACTAAGGCCTGGAAACATGCTGTTGATCTCACAGTCCCCAGTCTCAAAATCCTCTGAGAAGGCTGCTTTTAAGCCTACCAGTTTTCATATCCCCTGTCCCTGGAGTGAAATTTCTGCCAATCTAATTATGAGGTGATAGCAATTAGCAGGAATTAGCACCCATCATGTAAAAGTTCAGGTTTCTTTCACTGAAACTAACTCATACCCGGAGCATTGGCAGCCATTTACCAAAACAGTCTAATCTTTTGCACCAGAGGTTATGAACATCCCTGGATAACTGAAGCCACTGTTGGCAACTGGCAGTTGGGTAGAGCAAATGACTGAGAAGAGAAACTAGAGCAGGGCAAGGGGATCCCTGTAAGACGATGAGTCTGAATGACTGTTGCATCTAAAAGAGAGTGGAAGTCTCGTAAGCATATCCATTGCTTATGTAAAACCACGTTTCCTACTTGACTCTAGAATGAGTGCCAGGTTTTCAAGTGCATAGAATTCTTATTTTACTGAAATTTTAGAGTAATTGAAAAATGGAATTCTATGTCTTCGCCAAATCTCAAGTCAAAGAACAACTTAGTCTAGATGTCCTGTGGCCAGATGTCTTGTCCTGGCTGTGCCAGAACACCCAGGACTTTCATTTCTCCTTTGTAAAGCAAGTGACTCTCACTGGACAATTACTCTTTTTAATCAACATTTTTTTTCCAATCAAAAGAGAAAACATGAAAGCCACAGAAAACTGTAGGTAATTGAACTAAAACCGCAGAGAATTGTACTGTTCAGTCATGGTCATTAACAGCATTTGTGCTCTTTCCCTATTCCTATGCCTATTTTCACAGTCATTATGTCAAACTATAACCTGTTTCCCACTCAAGCATTCTCGCATGGCAGTAGACAGTAGTTCAGGACTCTTCTTGCTCTTTGATTTCAGGTATGTTTGGTTTCTTATGGTCAATGTAAAATAGACCATCAAAAATCATGGTGAGGGTCTTCCCTGGTGGCGCAGTGGTTGAGAGTCCGCCTGCTGATGCAGGGGACACGGGTTCGTGCCCCGGTCCGGGAAGATCCCACATGCCACGGAGCGGCTGGGCCCGTGAGCCATGGCCGCTGAGCCTGCGCATCCGGAGCTTGTGCTCCGCAGCGGGAGAGGCCACAACAGTGAGAGGCCCGCGTACCGCAAAAAAAAAACAAACAAACAAAAAACAAAAAAAAATCATGGTGAATAATATTTGATATTTTTAACCAATAAAGTCAATATAAAGTTTTTCATGGAAAATAAGTGGAAGAATTATAAAAATAAATTCTTTATAAACTTAGAAAGAATTATTACAATCCTTTATTTACCCTTGTTGGCCCTTGATTGGATTGTACCCTAAAGAACAGTCCAGTGTGGAAAATTAAAGAACCAATTAAACCATTCTTTTCTCCCCCAGGAGAAGCATATGGTTCCTAAGGCCAGAAGTCAGATTTTATGAAAATTACTGGAGATGAACAGATATAATGTTTTTTTAAAAATGGAAAACTCCTCTGAATTAAGGAATTTAGAGTATAACTTTTAGCACCCTGTAAAAAAATGAAGCAATATTGATGGCATATGGAAAACAATGAAGATGGCTGACTTTGAGAATGAATTATGGCAAGCTTTACATGAGAATAAAACAGTATCGAGAGACCAATAAAGCAATAACACAACATTGGAAATTTGGATGTTGGCCCAATATTGGATGAGCACCTCCTCATACAAGACATTGGCCCTTGGCACATAGCACCCCAGGAAAACCAAAACACTGTTGTTGCCTGTAGGGACTCACAGCTGACTTGCACAGGGGAGGGGTGACTGCCAGTTACACAAGTAAATATAAGGTGAGGGGCAAAGTGGTAGGTATCCTTGCAGAGAGGCATCTGAGGTGTTATAGGAATTTCTTTCTTCTGTTGACCTGGAGCAGTGTTCCAGTGGATCCTTCCATACCAGGAAAGAATCCTTGGACTGAGCAGTGTCATGTATGAACACAGAACATGCAGTAGCAGTAGGCTTTTCCTTTCCATTTTGTAGAGACCTGAAGTGGATTCCAAATGTAATTCAAAAGCAGCAGCACCTTTAGTAAATGGGGAGAGGAACACTCCAAAGTCCATTTATTAAAACGGCCAGGGAAGGAGTGGAATCGCACCTGCTAGGGGACACAGTATCAAAGGTTTTAAAGTTGCAAAGAGAAATCATTTCAAACCCTCAGGATTAGGTCCCAGAGATGCAATTAGAAGGCTGTTCACATGAAAGAGTTCAGTAGTATTTACAAGAACAGACCCAAGGGTAAGAGTTTATTTCTGGATTATTAACACTAAAGTTGCTTTCCTCCTTAATTAATTCTCTGTCTTTGGAAACATAAAAGATTTCATTGCCTTCTTGGCAACTTTTGGTTCTAATTGGCCTGGGAATCCAACATGTGGGTCTAAGTGGTACCAAATGCCAGGATGAAAGGCCAGCAACTCTGCGGTAGTCACCTGGATGATTCTAAATATCTGGATGGATGATAAAACGTGTATTAATTTGGTGCCAACCTCACTACCTTGAAGTAGCATACCTTGACTCCTCAGGAAGAAATCTGGTTCCTTTTCTTATGTTCACACTCATGCCTCTGTATTTTTATTATCTGTTCACTCGTGTGTCTCCAACTCTGGGCCTAATTTTGGGAGGAGAGACACTGTGTCCTTCCTGCCCATTGTTGTTTCCTTTCCACCATATGTAGCACAGGGTGTGGGATGTTACTATACACCCACAGATGTTAGATAAATGAAAGAACACTTGGGCAACCTGTGGTGGGCCGTCACTAATGGAATGTTCTATGGTGAAGGCAGTAGGGAAAGGGCTCTGTCAAGGGTCAGCCAATACCTGGAGATTTGTCTAAGTGGGCACTGGCACGAAGGCTAGAGCTGTACCAATGTGCAAGTTTTCTTCCTCATGTCAGTTGATGAAGGTCAGGAATGGGGCTGGGGAAGCCGGTGTGATATTCTGATACCATTTGTTTTTCCTTTTTGTGGTACACGGGCCTCTCACTGTTGTGGCCTCTCCCGTTGCGGAGCACAGGCTCCGGACGTGCAGGCTCAGCGGCCATGGCTCACGGGCCCAGCCGCTCTGCAGCATGCAGGATCCTCCCGGACCGGGGCACGAACCCATGTCCCCTGCATCGGCAGGCGGACTCTGAACGACTGTGCCACCATGGAAGCCCCTGATACCATTTTTGTACCCAAATGAGGACCTTGGAGCCCATCTGATACAGTGCCCACATTTTATTTTATTTTATTATTAAAAAAATTTTTTTTGGCTGTGTTGGGTCTTCGTTGCTGCACGCAGGCTTCCTCTAGTTGCGGCGAGCGAGGGCTTCTCTTGTTGTGGAGCACAGGCTCTAGGCACAGAGACTTCAGTAGTTGTAGCACACGGGCTTCAGTAGTTGTGGCAGGTGGGCTCAGTAGTTGTGGCTTGCATGCTATAGAGCGCAGGCTCAGTAGTTGCGGTGCGCAGGCTTGGTTGCTCCGTGGCATGTGGGATCTTCCCAGACCAGGGATCGAACCCGTGTCCCCTGTATCAGCAGGTGGATTCTTAACCCCTGAACCACCAGGGAAGTCCCTGCCCACATTTTAAAGATGGAGAAATTGCAGCCCAGAAAGGAATAGAGTCTGCCCCTAAGGCACTAGCTAGCAGAGGAGACTTTCATACCTGTATCTCCAGATGTCCTGGTCAGTGCTCTTCCCTCTGTAATCAGCTGCCTCTCCTAAGAGCTCTGAAACTCAACAGTTTCAATGGCAGCTTCACAAAGGAAGTAGCTACGTGGTCTTAGGAGATGGTTTCCCCCTTTTCCGTCGTCAATTTCCCGATTGGGAAATTGGCCTTATAACATGTGACTCCTAGGGCCATTGTGAGCTGGCCTTAGAGGAAAGAGTGTGTGTGATGTTCCTGGCAGAGTGCCTGTTATGTAATTGGTTCTCAACTCTTAACTCCCTTCTCTTCACCCCTTGCACATGAGGTCTTCCAAGGCAAGCAGAGGTGAAGAGTGTCCTTAGTGGTTCCAAGGGTCAGCTTTGCTGGGGGTTTGACTGCTCTGACCCATCTCATCCCTCAGGGAGCAAATTCAGAACTGAACCTGGCATGGTTGTGGTCTTGCTCTAAAGAGACCATCCCTGCTCACTCCTACATCCCCCAAGGAAACACAGCCTTCAAAACACAGACTTTCCAATTTTCCCAGTAAAATGAATGAAAGACGCTTTTGGGGAATGAAGTGATTTCTTTTTAGCTCCACTTGTTTACTTTTCCATAAGCTCCCAAGATGGCTTACATGTTAGCTGTTAATCACACCATCTGTTCAAACAGTGCTTCACTAAATGATTCGATTCATACTGTTTCTTCTAAAAGAATCTTTTAAAAGACAGTGTTTATGTCTCTGTCATCCTTCATTTGGCAATGTAGCATGAGCTATTTTAATGTTGCTATCATTGTAAACATACTGAATTCCCCATTTCTTAACTGTGCAGAAAATAGGACAACTTCTCTGCATTTGTTCCACTTGACTCTAGGCTTAGGGGTGAAAGAGTGCTATTAGACAGAGATTTTATATTTCTAAAAAGAAAAAAAAGATGAAGACACAAAGTTCCAGCCAATATTTCTTCTGAAAGCTTGAATTTAGTGACAGCGAGTAGGTTCCAGCCACTTGAGACTTTTCAGGCCAAGCAGCTATGAACAGAGTGTCCTTAGTGGTTGGGAAGGGTCAGCTCTGATGAGGGGTCCAGCTGCTCAGATCCCTCTCATCCCTGGAGGCAAAGTCCCTGGTTTATAAGGACATCTGGGAAGAAGGGCCTGTTCCCCCACCCCAACCCCAGCTAGTCCAGGCCCAAAGCTTTGGTGAACACAGGTCTTGGCAGGAAGCAAAAGAGCTACTGTGGGTTTAGCCCTGGAATGAGGTTGAGAGGAGGTGGTGGACTTCTTTTTGCTGCAAGCTGTTCTGTGGACCTCTGAAGGCCCCGTATCAAATGACTGGGGAAGTTCATACAGCAACACGGCTATGTCCTATTGCTGGTCCATATGGATGCCACTCTTTCCTGCTTTCTAAGACATTTAGCCAGGGGGGAAGTGCTGTACTATAAAGTCATGTACAAAGTGTACTGGGTGTATAAAGGAGAGATGTGTAAATTCATGCGTGGGGACCCTGATGAAGGAGGAACTGATTCCTCAGGCCTTCTTAAGGTCTTCCACGATCTGGACCTACAGCCCATGTGCATGGAGTAACTCTTGCTGATCTAGCCATACAACTAGCCAACTCCTGTTCCCATAAACATTTATCTCCGATTCTGTGCAAAGGATTGATGCAGTGTCTGCAAAATGCATGTGATTCTCAACTAGTGGAATTTCTATCCAACCATGGAAACCTAGCAAGAATGTCTCCTCTAATATGAGTCTTCTTCACTGCCCCCCTTTATCTGGGCCTGGAGAACCAATGCCTCCTTTATCAGTGTGCAGATATTGACCCATCAAATGTGATTGCCACGCTCCCCCCATCCCCAGCAACAGATGATAAGAAATCTACCTGTGAGGGAACAGGAGAAATTGCTTCACTTGCTTCACTTTCTTACTGTGGCACCCCTCCTGCTGTCTATCACAGCAGAGTGTAAAGGGGTCATCATCTTTTCGATATCAGACAGATCATAGCACAGGACTCTTACAGTGATGACATCATACTAACTTGAGCTGATGATCAGCAAGTAGAAGGAACTCTACATACGTTAGAAGACACATGCATGTGAGATAAATCTCATCAAACTCAAGGGCCTGCCTCCTTAGTGAAGTTATTAGGGGTCCAGTGGCCCGAAAGAAGTTGTCACACCTTTTCACTCTTTTTCACAGCCAGGAAAAGAGCACAATACCTCATAGGCTTCTTTGGATTTTGTAGAGAACAGGCAGCACATTTAGATGTGCTGCTCCAATCCATTTACCGGGAAATCTATAATATTGCCATTGGTGAGTGGTGCCAGAAGGAAGCAAAGGCTCTGTCGCAGAGCGAAGCTGTGATAAAAACTACCCTGCTGCTTGGTTGTTATGATTCAGCAGACCTAAGAGTCTTAGAATTGCTGAAGTGTCTGTGGCAGGGAGAAATGCTCCGTGTAGCATTACTGCACAGATGCCTAGAGTTTTTGAGTAAGGCCCTTCTTTGTCAACAACTCTCTATTAGAAAAGCAACTCCTGGCTTGCTACTATGCCCTAGTAGAGACTGAACATTGTATTGTGAATACCAAATGACGATTTAACCTGAATTTCCTGTCATGAAGTGTGTGTTGTTAATCCATCAAATCATAAAATTGCATATATAAAGCAGTATTCCATTGTAAAATGAAAATTGTATATAAGGACAGAGCTGAGTAAGTAGGGAAGGCATTAGGAAGCAGATGGCTCCAGCTTCCATTGTTCCTGCTTCACTGCTTTTCCTTCAGCCCCCATAGAGTTTCCTATGACCAGTTAACAGGGAAAGAAAAGAATAGAACTGGTTTACATATAGATCTGCGTCAATTGTTGGAACCAGCCAGAAGCGGATGGATGGTGCATTGCAGCCTCACTCAGGGTCAGCCCAGGAAAAGAGTAGTGAAATAGTACTACTGGTCAGAACTCCAAGTGCCCACTGGAAGGAGGCATGGAGGCGTGGCCTCAAATATATGTATCTATTCATGAACAGTAGTTAATAGCTTGACCAACTGGTTAAGGACTTGGTAAGGGCAACGTTGGCAGACTGGTGCCTAGGAAGTGTGGAGAAGAGATATATAGATGGACTTCTCAAAGTGAGCACAGAGTATAAGATATTTATGTCTCATGTACATGCCCACCAGAATATATCCACTTTAGAGAAGGCTCTCAACACTCAACCAGACAAGGTGTGCTAGGTTGCAAAATAACTGCAAATTACTCCTGTTCCTAAATGCATGTCTTTTAGCAAAGTGACTTTGCCACTCTCCCCATCAAGAGGTAGAGCCTGTTACCCCACTCCTTAAACTGAGGCTTGACCAGGTGGCTTGCTGTGGTTAGTGATGTTTTAACAAATGTAATGCATTCAAAGTGAGATGTGAGTCCATCTTCTGGGAATGAGCCTGAAATAATTTACTGAAGATGCTGTGTGGAGCACTGATATGCTTCGGTCAACAGCCTACCAATCACTAAGTATGTAAATGATCCAAGATCATTCAGCCCCATTGTCAACTGACCTCAGAATCATCTGAGGTAGGCTGAACCAGAAGGATCACACAACCAGCCCACAAAATCATGAGAAATAAATATATATTGCTTTAAGCCAGAAAAGAGAAACTATTTTATACAACTCTGTGTAAATAAATTTGAAAATTTGGATAATTTTTATTATAATCCAACTTGCTAAATTGACTCCAGTAGAGACAAAAAGTCTAGTAGGCCAGTTGCAAAAGAAAATTAAATAAATTTAGATAGGGATCTCCCTCCCTCCAATAAATGGCACCAGATTATGAAGTCTTCATTGGAGAATTCTACAAAACTTTTAAATATAATCTTAGTCCAATACAACTTAAACAACTTCAAAGCATAGAAAAAGAATCAGTGCCGTCAGATTCACTTTTTAAAACTCTTAATTATTTCACCCCCAAATTTTGCAAGAATAAGAGAAAAAATTATCATGTACCCTTTCACCTAGACTTTCCAATTTATTGTCCAGGATCATGCATTGCATTTAATTGTCATGTCTCTTTATCCTTCTTTAATCTGAAATAGTTCCAGTCTTCCTCTATTATGACTCAATTGTTTGAAGAATATCGGTCAGTTATTTTTCAGAAAGTTCTCTCAATTTGGGTTCATGTGATGTTGCCTCATAATTAGATTCAGGTTACCCTTTCCCTTTTTTTTTGTCAGAAGTACCACAGACATTTTATTTTATTTCCTTCTCATTGCATTATACCAATATCAGAAGGCACGTGGTATTGTTTTGTTCCAATATTAATGATGGTAACATCTAATACTTGGTAATGGTGATGTATGTCAGAGTTTACTACTGTTTTCCCCTTGGTACATGATACATACTTCATAGGGAGATACTTTGAGACTGTAAATATCTTGTTTTTTATAAAAGTTCTACCTAATAGTTTTTTTTTTGTTGTTTTTTTGTTTTTTGTGGTATGCGGGCCTCTCACTGTTGTGGCCTCTCCCGTTGCGGAGCACAGTCTCCAGACGCGCAGGCTCAGCGGCCATGGCTCACGGGCCCAGCCGCTCCGTGGCATGTGGGATCTTCCCGGACCTGGGCACGAACCCGTGTCCCCTGCATCGGCAGGTGGACTCTCAACCACTGTGCCACCAGGGAAGCCCTCTACCTAATAGTTTTAATACAGCAGTCTCATTTTGTTAAGCATGATAGATTTTTAAAAATCTTTTAAACATAATTTCAGACCTACAGAAAAGTTCTAACTATAGTACAAAGAATTCCCTTATACTTATCAGCAAGATTACCAATAGGTTATTTTATTACAGTTGCTTTATTCTCTCTCTCTCTCTGTATTTATGTATGTATATGTCTGTGTAATTTTTTTTCTGAACCACTAAGAATAAGTTGCAGACACAATGCTTCACTTTATGTTTCTTAGGAGCAAGGTCAGTCTCTTTAAAAACCATAGCACAGTTACAAAAACCAAGAAATTAACATTAACACAGCTTATCTACAGACCTTATTCAGATTTTACCACTTATCTCAATAATGTCCTTTCTAGAGAAGAAAATTTGAATCATGAGTTGCATTCAATTGTCATGTCTCTTTACTTAATCTCCTTTAATCTGGAGCAATTCATCAGTTTTTCTTTATCTTTCATAACCTTGACATTTTTGAGGACTGCACAGCAGTTATTTTGCAGAATGTCCCTCAGTTTGGGTTTGTCTGATGTTTCCTCATGAGTAGATTCTGGTTATGCCTTTTTGGCAGAAATATCACAGAACTGGTGTGTGTTTCTCAGTGCATCATATCAAGAAGCAAAAAAAATGTCAGTTTCCCATTACGATGCTGTTAACTATGATAATTTTGATCATTTCGTTAGGGTGGTGTCTCCCAATTTTCTCCACTATGAAGTTATAATATTCCCCTTTGTAAATAATAAATATCTTCTGGGAGAGACTTTTGAGACTATGTATTAATTGGTTATACATCAAATGTTTGACACTCATTTTAACATCCATTGTTGATTCTTGCCTGAATCAATTATTATGATGGCTGCCAAACGGTGATTTTCTAATTCCATTATGTCTTCTACACTTATTAGTTCATATTCCATTGTAAGGAAGAGTTCATCCTTTTTTCCACATTTATTTATTTCAGTATAATGGATTCTTTATTTTTTAAAAATTATTTATTTATTTATTTATGGCTGCGTTGGGTCTTCGTTGCTGCGTGCAGGCTTTCTCTAGTTGTGGCGAGCAGGGGCTGCTCTTCATTGCAGTGCACGGGCCTCTCACTGCGGTGGCTTCTCGTTGCAGAGCATGGGCTCTAGGCGCATGGGCTTCAGTAGTTGTGATGAACGGGCTTCAGTAGTTGTGATGAACGGGCTTTAGTTGCTCCATGGTATGTGGTAACTTCCCGGACCATGGCTCGAATCCATGTCCCCTGCATTGGCAGGCGGATTCTTAACCACTGTGCCACCAGGGAAATCCCAGTATAATGGATTTGTTTTTAGTCAATGGGTTATAATCTATTATTGCCATTGTTTATATTGATGTTCAGATTGTTCCTGATTTGGCCATTAGTACACACTTTAAGCCAGCTTCTCTGTCCTTTTGACATGTACACAGCATTCTTTGACCACTTTCTTCTTTTCTTGACAACATGGTATTCAAAGGCCATAATGTACTTTCCCAGTCTCAGCCCTGGGATTAGCCAGTTCTTCAAAAAACTTGATTCCTTGTGGTAGAGAATGTTATTTCCAAAATAAGATTTGAATGGTAAGTATGCTCATTCCTAGTGTGGTGTCACATTTCTAGGCTCTCTCCATGGGCAGAGCTAGGAAATATGTGTATGTATATGTAAATATTTATATGTATTTACATATAGACACACCTATATGTCTTTCTATATCTATTTGTCATTCTATCATTCTATCTACCTGTCTATCTATAGCTACTTCAAAAGTGAATTTCATGTAGGTATCTCACATAAGTTTGTTTTTTTATAGTTATGTGTTATCAATTCTGAAACTACTTTCTCTGAATTCTAGTATTAAGCAAAAAACAAAAAAACATAGTGTATAATGGAGGCCAGGTTCCTCACTGTCAGAAAAGGTAGTTACAAATATGAAAAGGGGAATACTAAATAGAATCATATTTTGTTAGATTGGAATTGGCGGTATTAGTATGAACTCATGGTTTGATAGAAGATAAATAGTTCCATAGGTACATGGATAGATACATAGTTTCAAGTGCTATGTTTTCAAGTTCACTAATCTCTTGCCATGGCTAAGGTGATGTTAATCTTATCCAGTATAGTTTTCATTTTAAATATTGTAGTTTAATCTATAAAATTTTGATTTGGACTCTTTTTATATCTTCCATGTCTCTTTTTACCCTTTTGAACATAGATATACAGATATAATATGTTTTAATTTCCTTTTCTGCCAATATTAACATCTCTGTCAGATTCAGGTCAATTTCAACTGGTTTCTCCCTCATTATGGGTTGTATTTACCTGATTCTTTGCATGCCTGTAATGTTGTGCTGCATGCCAGACAGTGTGACTTTTACCTTGTTGGATACTGGTTATTTTTGTATTTCTAAAAATATTTGGTGCCTTTTTACTAGGATGCAGTTTAGTTACTTGGAAACAGTTTGATTATTTGGATTTGCTAGGTAGCACCAGAACCATGTTTAGTGCAGGAGTATTCTCCACTACTGAGGCAAGCACTTTCTTATTCTACTCAATGCTCTTGAATTTTGATATTTATAAGTCTGGCAGATAGGAATAGGTTCCATTCTCAGCCTTGTATGACTGCTGGGTATTGTTTCCTCCAGCCCTTTTGGAGAGTTCTTTCCCCAGGTTTGGGTAGTTTCACACCCCACACCTATGTATTCCTGAAGATACCCTAATTTTTCTCTCTGTGCAAACCCCTCCCTGGTACTCTGTCTAGCAACCTTGAGCCACTTCATTTTTCCCAACATTTCTTCCCACCTCCTCATCTCAGGGAGTCCACCAGGCTCTGCTGCTGAGACCTGGAAACAAGGCAGTAAGCTGGGACAGTTGTGGGGAATACATTGTCATGTTGTCCATCTTTAAGGGTCACTATCCATTGTAACCTGATGTCCAGTGTCTTGATAATAGTTGTTTCATTTCTTTGTAGTTTTTGGTTGTTCACGCATGAGAGTAGTCTCCATTATTCTATACTGACCAGAAGTGGCATTTCCTTTTTTTATATCTTTAAACATTGTAAACATAGTTTACATAGTTGTTTTATGGTCTGTGTCTGATCATTACATTCATCGAAATTTTGTGTGTCTCACTTTTGTCTGTTTTTCTGCTTGTTCTTGCCCATGGTGCCTTGTTTGTTTATGTGCCTGGTTATTTTGGTCATCATACTTTAACAATTATCTGTAGCAATAACTTTAGGCTAGGATGGAGTCACATTCCTCCAGAAAGATTTCCATTTGCCTCTGCCAATTACTGGGGCTTCTCTCAGTTGGAGACAACCTTAAGTTTTAAGGCTTGGGATTCCCTATATATCAGGCAAGTAGAACCTGTGATGAAATTCTGTTTGAGGGCAAGGCCACATTCTACACCCTGGGGGTGGAGCCTTTTTGTGTGTCAGCTTATTGAAGGAAGGTATCATGTTAGACTCCCTTCTTTGTCTACATCTTGACCTTTGGTTTGTGTTCCTCTTGTCCTAAGAGGTTATCAGAACAATTTCCTAGTTTGGAAAATATTCACATGGTAAAAGTGGCCTCTAGTCCTCATTTGTCCCTCTAGGTCTCCATTTTCCCTTTATTTTTTCCATGTAATGCCTTACTCACTTCAGAGCTTTTCATATAAGAAGATATTGTTTATATTTTATGCAGGTTTTTGAAAGTTGTTTTCAGAGGGAGAGTTGGTAGGAATAACCTAGCCAATCTTAACAAAAACCTGGAAGTGTGCCATGGAGTTTGGGAAGGTGGCCTCAGACATTGGCAGAGATGGAGATGCTAGTGAAGCTTCCCAACCTGCTCATGTACTGTCTGGCCCGTCTTTGAAAGAATCTTCTTGGTGCCCGGCCTTGTTCTTCTATTTACTGAAATTACTCTTGAGATACATTCATTAGGAACACCTGGTTCTGTTTCATGAATTTATACCTAATTTATTAGCGAAGGGGTCATGGTATGAACATATGTAGTTGATTATGCAATACAGTTGACAACTTCTAGTGACCTCTCCAATGGGCCTGCAGGTTGGCTTTTGGAGGAAGATACCTAATTCTGCCTATATGAGACTGTCTTCGTTTCCAGTTGTCTTAGCTAAGGTTCAACCAGAGCACTGAACAACTCAGCATAGTTAACATACAGAGCATTTAAGACCTTCCTAAATTTGGGAGTAGAAAAGTAGTTGAATGAGGAAGCCTTTGAGCTGTGCAAGTTCTTGGTCAAACAGAACTATGCACTTGAGTAAGCAGGGCACAGCACCTGCTGGGTGGAAGCTTGGCTAGGGTCCCAGGAGCAGCATTTTATGCATGGGCCCTAAAGCTGTGCTCCCAGGGTCAAATATTTACTCCAGAGGGGATGGCTTTCTATCCGTGGGTGGAGGGTGTTTCTACTTTGTCTCATATGTTCCCAGAGAACACTGGGACTCGAGTAATTTGCTATCAGGCCTGTCTCAACCCAGAGCATAGCAGCAGCAACACCAACACCAGGGCTTTGTAGAAAACTAGGGCCAAAAATCACTTAGCAACCACCAGACACAGTTTATGAAACCAGGGACAAACCCCAAAGACAAAAGCCAGGAGCTCTAAATGGGAAATGCCAAAGAGAGAGAGAGAGAGAGAGAGAGAGAGAGAGAGAGAGAAAATTTCTGTGGCCTTACTGCGAGAGTCCAAGATGACAAATTAAAATAACTGACATATATGCCAGGTATTGTCATAAGTGTTTGAGAAATACAGATTCATTTCATTTCCATAATAACTCCACGAGGTAGGTACTATTACGGTCCTCATGGTATGTATGAGGACACGTAGGCACAGAGAGGTTAAGTAACTAGGTCAAAGTCACACAGCTACTAAGATGTGGCCCATGTCCTTAGCCCAGCCTACAGTACTCCTAGTTGCTGTCTGGGTTATGGTGAGGTCAAGAGAGAAGCCGGACCCCTGTCTTCTACCACGTGCGGGGGGGAGGCAGTAGGTCTGAGGAACACAGGGACAGTCAGAGACAGCTACATTCGCAGCATCCATCCCATCTGATTTTATTGGTGAAAACAGTCACTCACACTGTGTGATCACGGAAGGGAGAGAATTCTAAAGAGAGAAGGGTCCCGGGTGGAGCAGGAAGTGGTTTACAGCCTCCATTCACTCAGACATGTGTGTGAGAGGTGAGGGGAAGATATGGTGTGCCGGTTGGTCCCGGGTCCTAATTTCACCCATGGGATGAGGACAAACTTGACCTGTGAAAAGCTGCCCTCAGCCCTGGAAGAGACGTGAGGCATCCAGCCCGGTCTCTGTCGCCATCTAGCGGCCACTGTGGCGAACGACACCCAACGCAGAACCTGCGGCCGTGAAACTAACTGCAAGCCGGGAGAGCAGGGGTTCTGAACTTGGGAGTTCAGAGGAAGGGCGGGGAGGTCCTGTGAACATAAAGCCCCTTGAATCGTATGTAAAAGCAATTCTGGGGCATTTCCCGACAGCTGCCACCAGGTCCTCGGAGGGTTTTGTGACGCACACGAGAACCACTGCTGGAGGGTCAGGAAGTGGCACCCCAGAACGGCTGGCTCCGGGCTGGGGGACCCTCCCGCTGCGTCAGAGCCCTGTGGGCAGAGAGGCCGCAGGTGGGGCCGAGCCCTGTGCTCTCTGCTCACAAAGGCACGACGCTGGGGGCCGAACTACACCCATGGGACCTTCTTGGTGACGTTCAAGCCCTCTTGGTATTCAGAGGACAGGGGCAGGCCCTGCCTGACAGGGGCCTCCTACTCCACCCTTTGGGTGCCCTTTTCCTCTGGAAGCCTGGCTGCAGAGGGGGCCAAGGCCACCGGAGCGCCTCCCCTCCAGGGCCTCAGATGCCCGGCACACGGTGCATCCTGCTTCAAGGGCTTCCCTCCGGATCAGGCACGGAAAGGGTCAGGGCACACACAGCAGGGCTCCTAACACGTGCAGGAGCCACAGACAGCAGAGCACCCTCCAGAGGTCTCAGAGTTCCCATTGCTGGTCTGTGGGTTCCTTCTCCCTCTGACTCAGTGCTGACACCTGGAAGCCCACCTGGGCTCCTGTCCTCTGCTTTCTTCTCTGACGGTCGACTCTCTGCACCTTCCCCTGCTTTAGTTTGCTGCCTTGAAAGATAATCATGACCTGGCCAGAATATCCAGACAGGAAGAAAACTGGGTGTCCCCTGTCTCCAGTGTGTAGTGGTCATCTCCAGTTTCAGTTGAAGAAGACTCCAACAGCCCCCAAGAATAGGCGGCTGAGACCCCGAAGGCAAGAGTCCGTGAAACTGGGAAAGTATTGGGTTGGCCAAAAAGTTCCTTAAGGGTTTTCCTGAACGAACATTTTGGCCAGCACAATACTTGGAAGCAGGAGGCTAAGAGCAGCCATTAGGTTGGTGGTTCTCACCTGTGTAATATTTTAAAAAACTGATGCCAGGGTTCCATCACAAATGAATAAAATTGGAATTTTGAGCATGGAGTATAGGCTTTGGTGTTTTTTAAAAAGCCCCCTGTGTGATTTGAAGGGGCAGCCAGGGGTGAGAACCGTGGCACTAGGTGATCAGATGAACTCTTTTTTTTTTTTTTTTTTTTTTGTGCTGTACGCGGGCCTCTCACTGCTGTGGCCTCTCCCGTTGTGGAGCACAGGCTCCGGACGCGCAGGCTCAGCGGCCATGGCTCACGGGCCCAGCCGCTCCGCGGCATGTGGGATCTTCCCGGACCGGGGCATGAACCCGTGTCCCCTGCATCGGCAGGCGGACTCTCAACCACTGCGCCACCAGGGAAGCCCCAGATGAACTCTTGATTCAAGGTGCAGGCGGCGGTCTGGTGAGGGAGTTGGTGAGGGACAGGGTGCCCTGAAGACATTGACGTAGATCCTGAACACTATGACAGTATGATAGCTGGTGATACGGCTCTGCTTAACTCTTCTCTGAAGCCCTTTTATAATATCTGCCCCCTGGACACCGTAGTTTAGAGCTTTGAGAGTGTCGATGATGAGTGTGATAAGTGTGGATGAGAAGCCTCCTTGATATGTGACAGCCTCCAAGGCCCATCCCCTGGGCCCACACACTGTCCAGTCTCCTGGGTGGTAACTTTATGCACAGTGTAACAAAAGGACAGAATGTCTTAAATGCTAGCAGGACGTTTGGACTAATTGCAAAGGCTGTACATAGACTACCACAAAAGCGGATTAAACCACTGTGTTACTTCTTACATTATTACCAAGTCATGTGAGAAACCATCATACTTATCTCCCCCATCACACCCATGTCCAACATCTAAAGTTCAGCCTTTTCTCTATACCTTCTTCTCACTGAAGCTTCTACCTCATTCCATCCCACATCTTGACTTTACCTGAGGTACCTACATCATCCCTCTTCCTTTGTAAACAAACAAACAAAAATACTATTTTATTACCAATTGATATGCAATACAGTTTTCCTAACACGACTCTCTAATCTCAAGCCATACATGAAGCTCCCCCATGCCTCATCCTCCATTTCCCAAATATCTGCCCCTCACTTTGTTTCCAAAACCCTCCCATTCTTCATCCTATGTAAAATCACTTTTTCAAAACAAATTACAAAATAAGGTGTAAACCGGATCTCCCTAAACCTGACATACAAACTACCCATAATCTTCAGCATAACTCTGACCACTACCCACTAAATCCCTCAGCTTTTGTGATGTCATGTATTTATTTTTAAATAAACTTTAAATTTTAGAATAGGTTTATATTTACAGAAAATTGCTAAGATTGTACAGAAAATTCCCATGTCCCCTGCACCCAGTTTCCCCTGTCGTTAACACCTTATATTAGTATGGTGCATTTGTCACAATTATGGAACCAGTACCAATACGTCATTATTCACTGAAGTCCACACTCTATTCAGATCTCCTTAGGTTTTACCTAATGTCCTTTGTTTGTTTGTTTGTTTGTTTGTTGCTCCAGGAGACCATCTAGGTAATCATACTACATTTAGTCATTATGTCTCCTTGGGCTCCTCTGAGCTGTGACAGTTTCTCAGAGTTTCTTTGTTTTTGATGACCTGGACAGTTTTGAGGAATACTGATCAGGTATTTCATATAATGACTGTATATTGGGATTTATCTGTTGTTATTGTTGTGATTAAACTGGGGTTATAGATTTTGAAGTGGAAGATCACAGAGGTAAAGTACCATTTTCATCAGATCATATCAAGGGGACATACTGTCCATATAACCTAGTGTTTTTTGTTTTTTGCGTTTTGTGTGTGTTGTGTGTGTGTGTGTTTGGCTGCTCTGTGAGGCATGCAGAATCCTAGTTCCCCGACCAGAGATCAAACCCGACCCCCCTGCAGTGGAAGCACGGAGTCCCAACTGCTGGACGGCCAGGGAAGTCCCACACAACCTAGTGTTGAAGTTAACCTTGATCACCTGGCTGAGATAGAGTCTGTCAGGTTTCTCCACTATAAAACTACTTTTTTTTTTCTCCCTTACACTGTCCTCTTTGGAAGGAAGTCACTCTGAGCAGCCCGCACTTCAGGAGCAGAAAGTTCTGCTCTCTCTCCTTAAAAGCCGAGTATCTACCTGAATTATTTGGAATTCTTTTGCATGGGAGACTTGTCTCTTTTCCTTTATTTGTTTATTTCTTCAATCATTCATTTATATCAGCATGGACTCATGTATATTTATTTTATACTTTGGGTTATAATCCAATGCTGCTTAATTTTGTTCCTGAAATTGTTCCAGCTTTGGTCACTGGAAGCTCTTTCTGTTGGCTCCTGTGTCCCTTTGACAAACCCTCAGCAATGCGATTTTTTGAGAGCAGTTTTTTACTTTCTGGAACTATAAGATGCTCCAGGTTCGCCTTGTATATTTCCTGCCCTAGTCCTAGAATCGGCCATTTCTCCAAGGTTCCTTTTATTGAAGAATGGTATTAAAAACCAAGATCTGGGTACTAGGTGTGTTCATTGCTATTGGACTGTTCATTTTATTTTTTAAAACAGCAAACGTACAAGGCAGATCTCTCTGAATCTGACTTCAAACCATCCCTGACCCTCCATCTATTCTGCAACCTCATTCCAACGTAGACTCCAGATCCATTCCTTATGTAAAATCAGTGCTTTCTACTACTGAATAACATAGCAAACAAACATTTCTGATACTCATTCCATCACTAAAAGAATACCCTCTGATTATATGTAAAAATCTCTAATTTCATAGCCAAGTAGACATCTATTCCCATCACTCCTTCCCTGACCCCACCCTATCTGTACTATATTCTGTTTTTCTGATGAAGTAATATGTAAAGTATGCATCCTTAGTACATCCCTTAACACTTTCTTTGACCTTTCATCTACTGCTGACTTGACCTCTATCCCTGACTCCATTCCAATACCTTATCCTATGTAAAATCAGCACTTTCAATGATCAATTATATAGGAAACAGGCATCCCCCAACACTCACAAAATTTCTGATTCGTCCCATCCCTAACTCCTATCCTAACACTCATATAATAATCATAGTAATAAAAATGCTGTTCTATAAGCATTTAATGTAAAAAATGGACACACGTGACCCTCAACACATCACTGACACTCACTTGATCCTTATTTCTACCAAGCCCCTTTTCAGTTACAGATCACTCTTTTTCAGTGTTCAAGCAATGTTCAAAACAAACATCCCTGGTATCATCCCATCACTGACCCTGAGGTTATCTTTAACTCTCGCCAACTATTTGACTTATACCTGCTCCTTTATCCCCTGTGATTGTGTGATTAGCAAGTAATATGAGAAAGAAATATCCTTAATTTTGAATCCATCCCTGACCATCATCCTATTTAAAATCACTCTTTGTACAGGTAGTAATATTGTAAACAGAATTCTTTGATCCTCGTTCACACCATCGACAACTGTCATGTAATTCTTCCATTTAAGTAAAACCACTATTTTATATTAGCAAGTATTCCCCCCAGAAAAAAAGAACCCCTGTAGTGCTCACCATACACACGATCCTCATCCATCACTAACCCTTACATCACATCTGCTACTAGTCTTCCTAATCTTGTCACCCTCGATAACTATGCTATTCTATGTCTTATGTAAATTCCCCACTTTCCAAAATTACCAAGTAATGTAACAAACAGATAGAGCTTATTCTTGTATACCTGATGCTGACTTCATTCTAGTCCTCCACTTGGTCTCTTACTGTAAATAAAATCGCCGTAGTTTTAAAAGTTAAGTAATGTGAGAAACAAGCATGCCTGACCCTTATCACATCTCCAAAACAAACATGATCTTATACATTCTGTAAAGGTCACTTTTTAAAATTAGCAAGGAAAATGCAAAAAATCTTCCCCTACTGTTATTCCTTCCCTAATCCAGTCCCCTTTTCTGACACTTTCATAGCTTTTCCTTATAACATCACCCCCACTGACAAAACCCCTCAAACTACCTTCATCCTTACTCATAAACTTCTACCTAAATCTTCTACACTATACCATATCCTATCTTAAAAATTGCTATTCTTAATTACCAAGAAGTTTGAGAAATCATCCTTGATACCCACTTAATCCAGGCCTTCACCCTAACCCTGACCCTCTTCCCTTGAAATATTATTTGTTTTTTAATATAAAAATAAATGTGAGAAAGAAAAATCTCTCATTCTATGAAAAATCCTGGTATCATTTCCAACTAATATGCATTAAAGTCCAGAGACCAAAAAGGAGATTGTAACACTGCGCCTGAAACAGTGCAGGTACTCTATAAACGTTAAGTGAATGCAAATGAGTAGACAGTTTCACTTATGGTTGATTTCAGCCACTGGAGTCAAAGGTGGCACTTTCTATAAAGTTCTCTGTTGGCATCTGTGATCGGTGGTACACATAATTTAGCTCTATAGAGGGTGTGGAAAAAAGGGAACCTTCCTACACTGTTGGTGGGAATGTAAATTTGTGTAGCCACTATGGAAAATAGTATGGAGGTGCCTCAAAACACTAAATATAGAGTTGCCATATGATTCTGCAATCCCACTCCTGGGCATATATCTGGAGAAAACTAGAATTCAGAAAGATACATGCACCCCAATGTTCATTGCAGCACTATTTACAATAGCCAAAACATGGAAACAACCTAAATGTTCCATCAACAGATGAATGGATAAAGATGTGGTACATATATATTATACAATGGAATACTACTCAGCCATGAAAAAGAATGAAATAATGCCATTTGCAGCAACATGGATTCAACTGGAGATTATTGTACTAAGTGAAGTAAGTCAGAAAGAAAAAGACAAATACCGTATGATATCACTTATATGTGAAATCTGAAATATGACACAAATGAACTTATCTATGAAATAGAAATGGATTCACAGACATAGAGAACAGACTTGTGTTTGCCAAGAGTAAGGGAGAGCAGGGGAGGAATGGACTGGGAGTTTGGGACTAGCAGATGCAAGCTATTACATATATAGGATGGATAAACAACAAGGTCCTACTGTATACCATAGGGAACTATATTCAATATCCTGTGATAAACCATAATGGAAAAGAATATGAAAAAGTATGTATATATATGTATACCTGAATCACTTTGCTGTACAGTGGAAATTAACACAACAATTATAAATCAACTATACTTCAATAAAATACATTTTTAAAAAAGAAAGTCTAAAATTAATAAAATTGGACAACTGTTTTGGGGAAAAAAATAATAATTTAGCTCCATAAATGTGAATCAGAAAAAAAGAGAACACATCACTGTGGAAGAATGAAGTCAGAGGTGTTAATGGATGTGTGTGTATATGTGTGTGTGCAGGTAAGTTCACCTCTTTCTTCCCCCCTCCTTTCTGTTTCTCTCCCCTCCAATCTTATCATCCCTGTAATGCCATTTCAAACTGCCCTTTGTTGTTTTTCACCCGTGTCTTCTAAAACCTGGCTGCAGAGGGAGGTACAGTAGCCACTCTCCACTCCTCCCTTCCCTGGGACCCCAGATGACCAGTACCCAGATAATTCTTATTTTAAGGATATGACTCTTGACCATGCTGGGAAACATTCAGGGAATAGCAGGGCTATCACTTGCAGAAACAAATTTAAAAGAACCTAACAGTTCTCAAAAATCACCATCCTGTAGTTCTCAGTTTCATTTTGACTCTTTGACAGTTCCTAAACCAAGATCCCAATGGTCTCTCGTATTGTCCTTCATTTCCCTTCCTCTCAACATGCTGTCTGTTGAGAATCTAAGACCTGAAGATAGAAAATAGCACTCCACGAGGTGCCCCCTTGATTCTGCATGACAGTGGTCTGAGAGATTTTCAAAAAATAGTGAACTCCTACCCCCAATTCATTAGACCTCTGCCTTTCATTCAGGAATGATTTCTGTTGGTTTCATGTAAGAACATGTCATAGGTAAAGAACATGTCATAGGTAAGGTTATAATTTATGTCTAGCAGTGATTCTAATTATACTTCCGGGGCCTGGCCTAACATAAATACTAGTCTGGACCATCATATGATTACTTCAGCAATGCCATCCCCATGAAGAGGAAGTACACGTGTGACCACAGTGAGGTTTCTAGAAAATGCTCTTTCTTTAACTAGGAAATAATGCGGGTGAAGATTTCTTTAGTCCTAGATGAAGGGGACAGCAAATTCTTTCTGCAAAGGATCAGACAGTGACTAATTTAAGCTTTGTAGGCCATATATGGTCTCTGTTGCATACTCTTCAGTTTTTCAAACAACTCTTTAAAAATGTAAGGACTTTTCTTAGCTTTCAGGCCTTACAAATACAGATCACTGGCCAGATTTATTCTGTGAGCCATAGTTTTCCAACCCCTGTTTAGAGAGTCAGTCTCACCTCCCAAATCCATCAAAGCCCTCCACCATTTCTTGGGCTTTCCATAGTACCAGTACAGATTTATGATGAATTTACCTTCTCTGACTCCTGAAAAGGGCCTATGGAATTGATTTTTGTACATAGTGTGAGGGAGGAGTAAAGTTTCATTTGTACACATTGATACCCAACAGTACCAAGACCACTTATCGGAAAGGCAGTCATTTCCCCATAGACTTGAAATGCTACTACTGTCATATATCACTTGTCTCATTTAGATAGCTATGGATTTCTCACCAGTAAACATGGAGAGCAGAAGACAATGGAACATCCTCTTTATTTTGATTTTATTTTTTATTGTATTTGATTTACAATATTATATTAGTGTTAAGTGTACATGGAACATTCTCTTGAAAGTGCTGACAGGAAAAAAAAATCAACCCAGAATTCTGTATCCATTGAAAATATCCTTCACAGATGAAGATGAAATGTTTTCAGAAAAAATAAAACTAAGATTATTTGTCACCAGCAGACATATACTAAAATAAATGCTATAGGACATTTTTCAGGCTGAGGAAAAATGACACCAAGGGATTACACAGACCTTCAGGAGCCAACAATGAACAGCAGAAAATTTGAATATCTGGGTAAATACAAAAGACTATACAGTTAGCACTCTCTATCCATAGGTTCTGCATCTGCAGATTTAATCAACCATCGATTGAAAATATTTGAAAAATAAAAAACTCCAGAAAGTTCCAAAAAGCAAAACTTGCATTTGCTGTGTGCCAGCAACTATTTACATAGCATTGACATTGTGTTGCAATTATTTACATAGTATTTACATTGTATTAGTAATTTATATTTACATTAGTAATCTAGAGATGATTTAAGGTATATGGGAGAATGTGCATAGATTATATTCAAATACTATGCAGGGTTGCTACAAACCTACAATTTGTAAAAAATGCAGTATCTGTAAAGTCCAATAAAGCAAAGTGCAATAAAATGAGGTATGCCCATAACTACTTTAGCTTTGTTATGATTCGTGTTTATATAACTTTTCCACCTATTTAATTTTAGTCTATGTTCTGCAGATTTAATGTACATTAAACATCATACGGGTGGGTTTTCCTTACTTATCCATACTGTCAATTTCTGCCTTTTAATTGGGGTTTAGTCCGTTTATATTTAATATTCATATGGTTGGGTTTACATCTACCATTTTGCTCTTTTCAATTAGTCCAATCTGGTCTTTCTTCGTTTTTGCTCCTTTTGTGTCATATTTCGAATTATCTGGGTGCTTTTTAAAATACCTTTTTAGTCCCTCTCTTGACTTATTAGATATACCACTATTTGTGGTCAATGCTAGAGTTTAAAATATAAAACTTTTATTATATTCTACTCTCAAATAATATTATACTGGTTTAGGTATAAAATAATGGAATAAAGTTACAAGAGGGTACTTCCCTACTCAAATCTTCTGGTTTTATTTACAGATATTTTACTGCTACATGTTTTAAACATCACAATATATTGCTATTATTTTTATTTTATGTAGTCAATTTCCTTTAAGGAAATTAAGAAAATGTAAAGCCTGTTTTATATTTGCCTATATATTTACTATTTCCAAGAATCTTCATCTCTTCTTGTAGTCCAGAGTTTCCATATGTTATCATTAAAGTTCAGCTTGAAGAACTTCCTTTAACACATATATTAGAGCAGGTCTGCTGGTAACCAATTCTATCAGCTTCTGTTTGCCTGAAAATGCCTTATTTTGCCTGAATTTTTGAAGGTTAAATTTTCTGGGTAGAAAATTATAGACTGACAGATTTTTCTAACAGCGATTTATAGGTGGTAATCCTTTGGCTACTTTGCGTCAAATTTAATATGTCATCTGTCATTGTTATAGCTGTTCTCCTCTATGTAATCAGTCTTTTTATTCAGCCTACTGTTGATTTTCTCTTTATCAGTGGTATTTAGAAACTTGATTATGTTTCTCCTTATTTTGGTTTTCTTTGTGTTATTTGATCTTCCTCAATCAGAGCATTTATCATTTTTATTTAATCTGATAAATGGTTTACTTTTTTTCTGCAAATATTTTCTGCCCTTCACTCCTGCAATTTCTCTCTTTTCCTTCATGAACTCAAAGGACACGAATGTTAGTTTGTATTATCCCAAAGATCACTGTGACTCTTTCCATCATTTTTTGTTAATTTAATTTTTTATTTTATATTGTAGTATAGTTGATTTACAATGTTGTGTTAGTTTCAGGTGTACAGCAAAGTGATTCAGTTATACATACACATATATCCACTCTTTTTCAGATTCTTTTCCCATATAGGTTATTACAGAATATTGAGTAGAGTTCCCTGTGCTATACAATAGGTTTTGTTGATTATTTTAAAAAATAGTAGTGTGTATATGTTAATCCCAAACTCCTAATTTATCCTTCCCCCTTGCATTTCCCCTTTGGTAACCATAAGTTTGTTTTCGTCTTTCCATTTTTTAGCCTTATTTATCTTTGTGCTTAAGGTTGGATGATTATTATTATGTTTCATATTCACTGATATTTTCCCCACAGTGTTGAAAAATTACACGAATTTTTCATTTCATATAATTTTTCAGCTTCAGAATTTCCATTTGGTTCTGATTTTTAGTTTCTATTTGTTTATTTAATTTTCTGTTTTGCTCTCTTATTATGGTCAGATTTTTCTTCAAATCCTTAAATGTATTTATAAGAACTCTTTTATAATCCTTGTTTGTTCATTCAATTTATTCAGGTATATCTAGGCCAGATTCTATTGACTAATTTTTCTTTTGGTTATGAGTCACATTTTCATGCTTCTATGTGCATCTAAAGTTTTAGATGGCATACACACACATCTTCTTACAAACACATAAGGGAATCTTCTTCAGACTTCATAAAGACTAAATTCCTATCTCTATATCTCACACCATTGATTTAGAGGAAACCAAATTATCTGACCTTCAAGATCAAACTCTCTCAGTTTACTAAGAAAAAGAAACAGAAAATGAAGGACTGTTTTCTCTATTTTATGATTACCTACAACCATAAACACATTTGGATTCTAAAGAGTGAATATGCACAAAGCAAAGTATCTGGAAGGCTTCAAAGCAAACTACTAATAGGATCTACCTCTCAAGAACACAAGGTAGATTATATGTCGATTATATCGCAAAAAAGCTGGGGGGAAAAGGAATACAAGGTAGAGCCTACGTGTTTTAATTATGCCTGTCTTAAGGATTGAGCTTTTTAAAACAAACAAAGGTTACTTTTGAAATTCACAGAAAACGAAACAAAACTGGTCCCATTATAAATTTAATGAAACTGCAAGTTATAAAGGATCAGTTACTGTAAGATGCTATTTTTTTCTATAGAAATAGACATAGTTCTATGTACATTCTGGAAAGATTAAATGTCCTACCTTTAATGGTCGTGGAAACAAAAACTTTTGGCTATTATTACTTAACATAAAATCCAGTGTTCTTAGGTATATTTAATGACATTTGAAGTGACCTTGCTATAAAAGATAAAAGAGAAAAGCATGGAAAAAGGAAAAAATTCTAACCACAAGAAAATCCCGTATATAGATGATGTCAGTTAAAATTTATAGCCAAAAACCCCTGTCCAGAAGCACAGAAACACATACACACGCACACAAATACAATGCATATAGAAGAAAGGACAGAATGCGATAAATTAAAATATCAGTTGAGTTTATGTCAGTGAGAGTATCCTCTTTCTTGTTTTATAATTGATTGATTTATCATTTCTTTGCCAGATGCATACATTATCATTAGAATTTGACCAAGAATAAAGGAAATGTATGAGTATCCATTTATCTAATGCTGAGTGAAGAAACAATGACAAAAAATTCCACCTACAAGTATAACCAGGATACAATTGAAGAAAATAAATAATGATGTGTTCATCTGTGGTTGAAAGTTTATGTGTTTTCAAGCACTGTGTGAGCAAATAGGGGAGTTTATTGATGAGCAGTAGACTATATTTAGTTAAATATTATCAGCTCTCATGAATGAATGGTTGTACATCTTGTTTACAGCATTCAAACACATGTACCCATTAAGCTGTCCATAGTGGTTCCCTTGGGATAGGTTGATTTGGGATGAAGTATTTCCATATGTCTTTCAGAGATGTGTGTATTCTGCAAAAGTCTTCACAATGTTTGTACTATACTGTAATTCAGTAGCAAATCCAGAACAAGTATATGCAGGAAAAATTATTGGTGACAACTTGCTGTGTTGACCTCAGGAGGCCTAAGGAATATGAACATACACAACAGGAGGATTGAAGAGACAACCGTATTTTATAAGTCCTTGTCTGTTTGAGGTGGCATTGCTTGTGACTTGCTTGCACTTCTTTATAAATTGGCTGTTGTAGCTGGACTTATTGTTAAGAAGCATGTCTAATTTTGAGAAATTCCAAACGTAAGCGGCTACTCTTTAAAAAATAACCAGTATTTCAAAGAATATTTAATGAAGTTTGGAAAGTACTCTAGCCTCAGTAAACGCAGAAAACATATTTGAACACCAGAGATCTGAAGGAGTTTTAATTTTATTTTTTAGAAGTTATTAGTATATTGTGTAAGAGGTGAGAATGACATTTTAAAAGTCTTTATTCTTGTTGGGATTGAACTTCCATTACTTTTGGCCTTATGACTTCTCAAAATTTGAACAGTTTGCCTATAGCAGGTATTTCTTTTGTAAATCTCTTGGTTGATAAGGCTCTTCCTACAGGAGAATAAAGAAATTCCAAGTTCTCCAAATATGTATATGTATATGAGAATATGGAAATTGTATAAGATGATGATTTTGTCAGAACTACCTTCAGTATGCATCCAATTATGTTCAAAGAGAAGTAAACATACATATTTGTGCATCATATATAACCATCTATATGTCTACGCATATGTAAAAATTATATATTATATATTTTAATCATAGTGATTATTACAATAAGAATGCAATTAAACTTCACCTCTGTGTCCATATATGCATGTGTGGAGTTTGTGCATGTATATGTATGTGTATATATATATATATATATATATATATATATATATATATATATACACACACATACATACACACAAATATATATTGATATTTATCTTCATACACAATAATAAGTTTATATTAAAATGCATTTATTGGGATTTCCCTGGCGGTCCACTGGTTGGGGCTCCGCACTTCCACTGCAGGGGGTACGGGTTAGATCCTTGGTCGGGGAACTAAGATCCCACATGTCACGTGGTGCGGCCAAAAAAAAGAAATGGGATTCATTCATGTGTCATCATTTGGATCATCTTTTCACTTCTGTTTCCTGGACAGTTTGTCATGTCATTATCATAAAAAATTTGCAAGACTTAATTTTTAATAAGTAAATAAATAAACATTGATGAAATATTATTGATGACTATAAAAAAATATGAATGCTTTCACCTTGACTCTTTGATAGAATACACACCTGGGTCACAATATTAGAGTGATGTAGACATAGACTTTATTTATACAGTAATGTAATCTGTTCTTATATTTTCTAATAATAAAATGTTAAGATTAATTTTAGATAAAAAATATAGGTTAAATTTTTGAGAAGGGGGAAAACCCTATATTTTCTGAGGCATACATGTATAGTTGTCATTCAGTATTAGTTTTAAGACTATATATATCATGTTAGCATAATAAAGACTAGAAAACGTAGATCTTCAAGTAATGATGGCTGAGGGGGTTACATCATAGGCATTAAATTTCAGTTAAATAAGTGTCTTATGAACTGAACATTTCTCTTTTTTAAAAAATAAATTTATTTATTTATTTTTGGCTGCACTGCGTCTTCGTTGCTGTGTGTGGGCTTTCCCTAGTTGCGGCGAGAGGGGGCTACTCTTCGTTGCAGTGCATGGGCTTCTCATTGCTTTGGCTTCTCTTGTTGTGGAGCATGGGCTCTAGGTGCGCAGGCTTCAGTAGTTGTGGCATGCATGCTCAGTAGTTGTGGATCACGGGCTCTAGAGTGCAGGCTCAGTAGTTGTGGCGCACAGGCTTAGTTGCTCTATGACATGTGGGATCTTCCCAGACCAGGGGTCCCCTGCATTGACAGGCGGATTCTTAACAACTGCGCCACCAGGGAAGTCCCTGAACTGAACATTTCTTCATTAGGATCCTAATATTTTTGGCAAATGTAGTGATCAAGAAGCTCTTTGCCAATGTTTTATTTACTAAAAATCAGGCCTTGCAAATTTTTCATGAAAATATGATCCAAACCATGACGTACGAATAAATCTCATTTTAATGTAAACGTGTTTTGTATGAAGCTAAATATACATGTATGTATGTGTATATTGAAATGAGTGCATGAGTGTATGGAAACAGTTTGTATGGGCATGTTAAAAACATAATCCAAATGTTTTTATCAGAGGTACTAACAAGTACTGTTTATGACAATGCTTTACTCTTGATCAGCACGCATTTATTTTCTGAATCCTTTGCAAGCACCGTGTCGTATTTACGTATGAGAAAATGCTATATGACTGATCCCTAAGATATAATCAGTGAAACACACACACACATTAAAATTGTAGGAAGCCACTGAAGGCCCTATAATGGTGTAGGAATGTGCCTGTGTTCCAATGTTAAATGATGAAACCATGAGGCCAAACCATGTCTGTCCCCTCTGACTGGAATTTGTACATATTTGAGTATGTGTATCATTTCACATGGGCACTGTATAATATGAAGTCTTGAGAACTATCTAACACTTATCTTAGGCTTCCAGACAAATAGCTGCCTCTCCCTAAATACACCCAAGGACTAGTGCCAGGCCAGTAAATGGAGGAGGACTCCCAAGGAACCTGGGAAATGAGCCAGGTCAAGAACCACAAGTACTAGTGCCTAGATTTGCTCTTCTCCAAGCCCTTAGGTGCAAACATTTTCTTTTCCCCCTTAGGCCTGGATCCCGGAGGTTTGCCTCTTGATATTCCAAGACAGTTTGGTAACAAAACACTTGAGATATAATGCTGAGTGAAGAAAGAGTAGAACTGCAAAGACTAGGTAAGTGGAAATTGAGTTCTTGAACCGAAAAGTTGCATGAGGAGAGTGTAAGTTTAGGCCTCAGTTTGCTTGCAGATGTAAACCAAAAGCAAAATCACAATAGTGTAAGCAGGTTTCTTCAAACTGGGCAAGAAGCAAGGCAGCCATATTTCTTCCCGCCTGTGTCTCTTGGTCACATTTTTTTCACACCCGACGGGCGGGAGAAGAGGGCATGGAGGCAGCGTTAGGTAAAATTTCTGGAGCAATACTGCCATCGTGAGGAAATCACTGGAAGAAGTCCCAAGGTTTCCCCTCTGAACGGACTTTTATTTTGGAAAGGTCCCTTCTAGAAGGTGAGGAGGCTGAAGGGCCGGGCCCCCAGCCAGAGCTGGGTGTCTGCTCCAGAAGCCAACCAGGAGCTAAGGTGGGGTTCAGGTCTAGGGGCTGGCCTTTGGGGAGGCAGGACAGCCAGCATCTGCCAGGAAGTCCAGGCACAGGAAGTCGTGGGGTGGGGTCTTGGTATTCTGCTGGGGTGGGCGGGACCACAGGAAGAGCTAACAAAATACTAAGCCAGGGGGTATTTTTCTTTCTCCTTGCGCCTCAGAGCACGTGGTGTTCCCTTGCTCTGGGACCTGGGCCCTTTGTGGTAGCAGAGTCAGAGCACGGAGGACAGGACAATGCCTGGGGGCTTATAGCAGGACAAAGTGTGTTGTAGGAGGTCTCAGGTGCACCCAAATTGGAGCTGAGAGAGCCTGAAGAAAAGTGGAACCACCCAGCCAAGCCAAGAAGGGTTACCACTTCTGCTCTGAGAGCAGATCTCGCACAGATGGGAAGCAGAAACAAGGGGAGAGGATTGAAGATGAACCCACGTTTTAAAAGTCCTTGTCTGCAGGAGGTGGCATTACCTGTGACCTCACTTCACTTCTTCATACATGGCTGTTGTAGCAGGTACACTGTAAAGAAGCATGATTGTTTCTAGAAATGCGAAAACAGGTGGCAAAGATTTAAAACATGTCAGAACTCCAAAGAATATTTAATGATGTTTTAAAAAGCATTCAAGCTGCAAAGTAGGAAAACTTGTTTTAATGCTCAAGGTAGAAGGGAATCTGAACATTGTTTTTTAAAAGTACATATATGTGCAAAGTGAAGAGAGAAAAATGCATGGCAAAGATGTTTTAAAAGTGGTTATTTCTTCTGATTGAGGTACCAATTGTTTTCTACTTTATAATTTCTCAAAACTGAACGCTTTGCCAGTAGGTATAACTGTTGTAATTTCTTGAAATAGAAGGGTTTTCTAGAGTAAACTATAAAACATTTTCAAGCACTCAGAAATATATGTTGATACGCAAGTATGCAAACGGTATAAGGTAGTGCTGAGGATTGTGTAAAGCTACAGCCAGTATGCGTCCAATTATGTTTAGAGAGAAGCAGACCTGTGTGTGTTTGTATATGTGTGTGTAAACATTTATTTATATATATATATGTATATGTTTATACACATACAAATATATATAAACATTTTTAAAAGCTGCCTATTTAAAATGATGGTCAGTGTTATAGTGAGTATGCTTTTCAACTTGAAACTCTCAGTTGACATTTATATCCATATTTATATTTATATAAAGCAAGGCATTAATGAAAGATTATAGCTGCATGTGAAGGGTGTGAGTGCATCCTCCTTAAATTAATGTCTTCTTAGGATACACATCTGGGTGATGGAATTTGAGAGATACCAATTTCAACCTTCAATTATTGAATTCTGTTTTCGTTCTTTACAGTCTTTAAAGAAAATCTTAAGATAAAAATTGGGTGTAAATTTTGAGTAGTATAAGAAAAGAAACCCTAATGTTCTGGCTCATGAGTATCCAGTGTCTGTTCCAATATTAGTTTTAGAAAAAAAAATTTGTACGTGTATGTCATCGTATTAATGATTAGGTAAGGCAAATCTCAAAATCAAGATTCCTGAGTGGTGGCATTATTGGTATTTTAGGTCCTGTGTATGCATTAAAAAAAGATTAAGTGAGAACCTAATTAATATTATTTAATTAATGTGTCAATCGAGTAGTTCTTTGCAAGTGTTTCATTGTCTAAAATCCAGGTCTTGCAAAAGTTTCATGATAATTTCAAACTACCCAGGAATCAGAAGTGAAAATTTGGGATCTAAGACAGTATGCATATATAAATCCAATTTAAATGTAAATTTGTTGTAGTTTATTACCATAAATATTAAAGTCAAAGGAAGCTGTTGAAGATCATAATCACACGCATGGGAACACTGTTGTGTTCCAGTGTTAAATGATGAAACCATGAAACAAAATCCTGTCCCTTCTGACTGGAATTTATATACGTTCGAGTGTCTGTGTCACTCCAAGTGGAACAGTGTGTGGAATTCAGACTTGAGAGCTATCTGGACCCTCCTCTTAGGGTTCCAGCCAAATAGCTGCCTCCCAGTCAACACAAGGCCTAGTGCCCTCTCAGAAAGTGGAGGACTCCCAGGGAACCTGGCAGTGAGATCAGTGAAGAACCACGTGGCCTAGTGCTTAGATTTGTTCTTCTCCAGGCCCTTATTTCCACCATTTTCTTTACTCTCTTAGCCCTGGATCCCTCAGAATTGCCCATTAAAGCAAATAACAAGGGACAATGTTGGGGATCAAGGCAGAGCGAAGAAGAGCAGACCGGCAAAGGTTTGGTAGAGTAGAAATGAAATTCTTGAAAAGAAAACATGGCTGATGAGAGTAGGTGGTTTAGGCCTCAGTTTGATTTATCAGGGAAACTAGCAGCAAAAATATGTCTGTTTGAGCAAATTTTCCCCCCACAGGGCGATAGCAAGGCAGCTTTTTTCCTGACTCCTTTGTGTCTTGGTGGCTTTTTCAGGTTGAATGGGCAGGAGTAGGCCTGGGGTGGGTGGGGGTGGGCTGGGTTAATTGGCTTTTCCAGAGCAATACTGCCACCTAGAGGAAGTAGTCTGGCAAAACCTAAAGTTGTTAGCACTCCTGTGAGGCCTAGAAGTTGAGAAATGTTTGGTCTTTTGCGAGGTTGAGTGGAGGCTGGCCCTGAGTTGGGCCTCCTTCACTTCAAATCTGAAGCATTTAGGTCTAGATATCCTTGAGGCTGTTCTTGGTTAAGGGCAGCCAAGGAAGATTTGGAGACATTTGAGAAAGCATGCCCCAGTGGTCAAGTACCCTATGAAGATGTAACGTGGCCTCTGACCCTACTTCAGCTAAGCAGATAGCAAAGAAAGCCTGTATCAGATGAACTAAGCTGCCTGATTGTTGTAACAATTTGACTTGGTCATATGCTACACTGTGTAAAGACAATGACCCATATCTGCAGTTAGAATTGAGTGTGACAGAATTCCCTAGACCTGGAATTCTTTGTGCTCAAGAATTTTCAGTTCACACATTTTGGTATGCATTAAGAGACTACATTTGGCCAGGAAGTGGATGGAAGCCTAAAACAACAGCACCTTTCTGAGTCTAAGGAATTCAAGCATGATACCATGACCCAGTAACAGGAGATTGTAACTCTTGCCAACCCTAACTACTGCTCAACCATTGATACTCATCTCAGATCAAAAGCTGTTTCAGAATGAAAAGTTAACAAAAAAAAACCCCACCCAGTAGGAAATGCGGCAAAGGAAAGAACAGGCACTTTCCAGGCAATAAAAGGCCATGCAACACAAAAGTCTTACTAGCAGAGATTCTCAAATTCACCAGTACCAAAATAAATTGCAATTCCACCTGTTCACCTATAATACTCTTCACTCTTCCTTATAACCCTGAGCAAGCCACTGAAAATAAAGCCATTAATATCACCCAGCTTGTGTAATGATTTGTAGAATTGGACAACCTCCTAACCAGGTGAGAAGCATTGTCAATTGGCTCAACTCTTTGGAGGTCAGTTGGTCAGCATTGGTTAATCTTTCACAGGAGAATACCCTTTGTCCAGAGACTCTGCCTCTCAAAAGTGATCACACAGCCACACTCCTGCAGGAAAGCAGAGAGGTGGAGCCAAGGAGGATCATTGAGTTTTCCTTTATAAGAATGGATAGTGAGGAGGGGCAAAGGGTCCATTTTCTGGGTTCAGCTTCAGCAAGTTCAACTAGAGCAGGCAGTCTTCGTCAATCTTTGGAAAGACTGAAATCCATTCTCTTGAGTCCTTCTCAGGAGAGATGTCCAAAAATTTGATTCAGGGGAAAGAAGCAGAGTGTTGAAACTTCAGGATCAAACCATCCTAGGTGTCTAATACAAGGAAAATGAAAAGGAAAAATAAAGTCTGTCTTTTTCTACTTATTACATACATGGTTAATTCAAGTCGAACACATAAACACATGTATTTAAAAAAGTGAATAGGCACAAGGGAAGGATCTGGAAAGTGTACAACCAAACAACTGACAGTGTCTAACTTTCTAGAGTGATGTTTCCAATGGCTTGCCTTCAAGTTTTAACTTTCTACTTGTCTGAAGTCTTGAAGTGTTGAAAGCAAGAAAAGCTTGCATTTGAAATTTTTTAAAAAAGAAACGAACGTTATCCCAACATGCAATTAAGAAAAGAGTGTGTTACAAGATCTATTTTTCTTTTAAATATGTGCACAGGTCTATGTATATGAAGGATTTAAAGGCCTCACTCTTAATTGTTATACAAACAGAATGGCATTTCTAAATTGTGCTGAACAGAAAATCCTGTTTCTGAAGCATATTTAAAGTCATATGAAGAGGCGTTTATAAGACCTAAGAAAATGATGATAGAAGGAAGCAACTCAAACTGTAAGGATATTCCACATATATCATGTAAGTCAAAATCCATACTAGCAAACTATGACAGCCATTACACAGGTGTCCACACATATATAATTATATAATAAATGTAACATAAAAGCAAAATGCAGTAGATCAAACATCAATGGTGTATCTACTGAGTTCCTGTGACTTAGAGTATCATTTCTTTTTTCTTCTTTTATGAAAACAGGTATTACTTTTTAAAAAAATTTTTCTTAATTAAAAAAAAATTTTTATTGGAGTATAATTGCTTTACAATGTGTTAGTTTCTACTGTACAGTAAAGTGAACCAGCTATACATGTACATATATCCCCTCTTTTTTGGATTTCCTTCCCATTTAGTATCATTTCTTTATTGCTTTATGTTTTGTCAAATTAGTGATTCTTTTCCAGATGCATGTTATTCTTATGATTTGATCAATAACAAAGGAATGCTATGAGATTTAACCACGAAAAACTATCATATTGCTCATGAATAGTTAATGCTATTGGCAATTGCCCACTGTCCACTGTTGACTCAAAAATTCAGGGCACCAAACTCCATTGTACAGTGTGACCAAGATGGGTTTGAAGAAAAGAAATGGAAATGTTTAGTGTGTGTGTGTTTAGCATTGTGCTGAGGAATATAGGGAGTATAATGATGACATGTAGGCTAAATCTATTTAGCTCTTGAGAATAGTTTTATATCACTTTTTATTAAATTTAAACCAACATACTCATCAAGCTGCTAATAGTGGTTCCCTTGGGAAAGAAGGATTTGGGATAAAGTGTTTCTATTTGTTCTTCATAGACTATGTATTTCAAGAAGCCAATAATATATTTGTAATTTGAGAACCAATTCAGAACAAATATGTACAGAAGAAATTATTAGCAAAACTTAATTTGGTGGCCATTTGAGACCTAATGTATTTATATCTCTAACTGATCACAGAAAACAAGAGCATTTGAGACACCCCATATTTTGGAAATCCTTGTCTGCTTGAATGGGCATTACTTATGCCCTCACTGCACTTTATACATGGCTAATGTACCTAGTAATTTTGTAAACAGGTATGCTTAATTCTAAGAAATGCAAAAAGATGGGGAGGCACCTTTAGACATATGAAGTATTCCAAGGAATATTTAATGATGTTTGCAAAGAACTCAAACTATAATCAGTGAAGAAAACATATTTGAACACTTGAGGTACAAGGGAACTGGGATTTTAGGCTAAAAAATATATGTGCACAGGAAACATGTAAGAATGTATGGCAGAGATAGTTTAAAAGTTATAAACTTTTGGGGCTTCCCTGGTGGTGCAGTGGTTGAGAGTCTGCCTGCCGATGCAGGGGATACGGGTTCGTGCCCCGGTCCGGAGCGGCTAGGCCCGTGAGCCATGGCCGCTGAGCCTGTACGTCTGGAGCCTGTGCTCCACAACGGGAGAGGCCACAACAGTGAGAGGCCCGCGTACCATTAAAAAAAAAAAAAAAAAGTTATAAACTTTTGACTGAGGTGCCATTTATTTTTGGCTTTAAAATGTGAACAGGTTGCCAACAGATGTCACTCTTTTAATTGCTTGGGAGACCTCTTTCTAGAATAAAATGTAAAGAAATTTCAAGCTGGGTAAAATACATATTGACACGAGACCACACAATTTACATATGGTTATGCAGAAGACTTTGTGTAAAACTACACCCAATATAAATAAAATTATAATTAAGCAGAAACAAATGTGCACATGTATATATGTGCATATAACATATACCTAATACATACTGTATATTCAATATATAAGTAGGGCAATAAAAAGCATTTTAAATAAATTATTTATAAAAATGAGGACTTTCAAATTTTATATAATAGTCTTAAAATGCCTGGGAATCAGGAGCTAAAATTTCTTATGGAAACAATAATGTACTAACGTTCAGTTTTGGGGTTTTTTTTTCCTTATGGTTTATTTATTTTTTTAACATCTTTGTTGGAGTATAATTGCTTTACAATGGTGTGTTAGTTTCTGCTGTATAACAAAGAGAATCAGCTATACATATACATATATCCCCATATCTCCTCCCTCTTGAGTCTCCCTCCCGCCCTCCCTATCCCACCCCTCTAGGTGGTCCCAAAGCACCCAGCTGGATCTCCCTGTGGTATGTGGCTGCTTCCCACTAGCTATCTATTTTACATTTGGTAGTGTATATATCTCAGTGCCACTCTCACTTCGTCCCAGCTTACACTTCCCCCTCCCCGTGTCCTCAAGTCCATTCTCTACGTCTGCGTCTTTATTCCTGTCCTGCCCCTAGCTTCTTCATAACCATTTTTTTTTAGATTCCATATATATGTGTTAGCATACGGTATTTGTTTTTCTCTTTCCGACTTACTTCACTCTGTATGACAGACTCTGGGCATATACCCTGAGAAAACCATAATTCAAAAAGAGTCATGTAACATTCAGTTTTAATATAAATTTAGTGTTGTGTTTGAACACAAATATAGAACTCTGTGTATTGAGAGGAGTGGAAAGACATAATCCAAAAGGTTATCAGTGGTCGTAAGTTTTATGGCAGTGCTCTAGTCTTGATCAGCACATGGTTATTTCTGAATCCTTGGCAGGCACATCTTATTAATGAGGAAATGGTTTTAAAACTGATCTCTAATGGGCTAGGTTATCTGAGTAACCTCCGATTAGAAGATATATACATATCTTCTATATATACACACATATATCCTGCCATGTAGGGCATTGTATAGCATTTAATGGTGAGAGCTATGTGGACCCTCTTCTTAGGGCCCCAGTCAAATTGCTGCCAACAACTCAACATACAGAACCTATGTCTTTACCTAGAAAATGTAGGAAAATTACTTGAGAGCCATAGAGATGAGCCAGGCAAGGACACATGGATATGTAGAGATGCCCTCCTGGTTAAATTTTCAGCATTTTATTTTTCTGTTTAGGCCTGGATCCCTGAGACTTACCCACAGAAGCAGACAACTTGATAACTTGGGAAAAGGCTGGAGATATAATGTGCTGAGTGAACAAAAACAGAACTGTGAAGATGAAGCCTAGTGGAAATTGAATTCTTGTGAAGAGAAGACGCCTGATGAGGGTGGGTAGTTTTAGGCCTCAGTTTTCAGATGAAAACCAAAGCAAAAGTACAGCAGTGAGCAGGTTTTCTCAAACTGGGCAAGATACTAGGTAGCCATATTTCCCGGTGACTTGGCCTCTTGGTAAAGTTTTTTTCTAACAGGATGGGCGGGTGAAGAGGGCTGGGGAGGCAGGGAGGAAAATACTCGTTGGCATAGATGGTGCACTACTGCCATCGTGAGGAAATAGTTTAAAATCTACCTACGCCGGCATTGCTTTCTTTCCGTGATTACTTTCGGTTTCGAAAGAGCCATTCAGTGGAAGGGCTTCTTGAGCCCTGGTCCCAAGTTGGGCCTCCCTGTCTTCTCTGAGTTATTATAGGAGTTCTGGCCAAAGTCCTAATGCTGGTATGACAAAGGTGAGGTCCAGGTGTAGGAGCTAGCCAGTGGGACTGCCTGGACTTCAGCCGCAAGGAAGTCCCAGCACAGGACGTGTGGGGTGAAACTGTCAAGTAGTTAAACATGGACTTATACACACATAAAAACACATCAGGGCTTCCCTGGTGGCGCAGTGGTTGAGAGTCCGCCTGCTGATGCAGGGGACACGGGTTGGTGCCCCGGTCCGGGAAGATCCCACGTGCCGCGGAGCGGCTGGGCCCGTGAGCCATGGCCGTTGGGCCTGCGCGTCCGGAGCCTGTGCTCCGCGACCGGAGAGACCACAACAGTGAGAGGCCCGCTCAGACTCCTGAAACTGAAGATAAAGAGAAAATTTAGAGGACAGCTGGATACAAAGGAAAGATATTCCCTGGAGAGGAACAAATATAAGATTTATAGTAGACTGGACAAGCATTATGTAAGCTATAAGGAAACAGACTGGCATCTTAATGGTACTGAAAACAAAACAAAACAAAATAAAAATAAAATGATCAACCCAGAATTTTATACCATCAAAAATGTCTTTCAAAATAAGGAGAAAGTAAAAAAGAATGTGGTATCAGACAGACACCCGAGATTGACACAAAGAATCAGAGATCTAGAGAAATAGTTAAAATGAAAGTAAATACAAAAGGCATTTTTCCTTATTTCTAATTGTTTTAAAATGTATTTGACTATTAGAAAAACAGCAGATTTTATTTTATTTTTTATAGTAAATTTTATTTTATTTATTTATTTTTAAAAATTTATTTATTTTATTTTATTTTTGGCTGCATTGGGTCTTCATTGCTGCGCACGGGCTTTCTCTAATTGCGACGAACAGGGGGCTACTCTGTTGCACAGGCTTTGGTGCACAGGCTTCTCACTGTGGTGGCTTCTCCTGTTGTGGAGCACAGGCTTTAGGTGCACAGGGTTTAGTAGTTGTGGCTTGCGGGCTCAGTAGTTGTGGCTTGTGGGCTCTAGAGCGCAGGCTCAGTAGTTGTGGCGCACAGGCTTAGTTGCTCTGTGACATGTGGGATCTTCCCGGACCAGGGCTCGAACCCGTGTCCCCTGCATTGGCAGGCAGATCCTTAACCACTGTGCCACCAGGGAAGCCCAGTAGCATATTTTAGCGGTATAATGACAGCACAAAAGATGGGAAGCAAGACCATATTGTCATAAGGTTCTTACAGTATACGAGAAGTGATACATTATTTGAAATTAAACTGGAATTAATTACATATATATTTTTTAAACCCAGGTCAACCACATACAAATTTGAAACGAAGTATAACTGATGAACTAATAGTGATAAAACTGGCATCATAAAAAATGCTCAGTTGACCCACTAGAATTTCAGGAAAGATGAAAAAAAGAACAAATAGAAGACAGCCAGCAAAATGATAGATTTTGTAATTATTTTGTAATTTTGTAATTATTACATTCAATGTAAATGATCTAAACAATCTATTTAAAAGACAGATTTTTCAGATTGTTTTAATAAAAGTAAGAACCAAGTATATTCTGGCTATAGGAAATTCACTTTAAATATAAAGATATTGATATGTTAAAAATAAAAATGATGGGACAATATATACCAAGCAAACACTAATCAAAAGAAAGCCATAGTGTCTCTTTTAATCTCTAAAAGGAGCCCTAACGGTGAAAGATATAGACAAAAACATAGAAGAACTACATTGGAGAAGATCAACTTCAAGGGAGAAGAGAACTTTAAAAAATAATTTTTCTCAATATCTTGAGACAGGCAAGAGATGATATTGCAACTGTGATAGAAAAAAAGGATACAATGAAAAAAATAATGAAAAAGAACACAACAATTAAAAGTAACATAGTAGAAATATAAAACTCATCAAAGAGGTTGGAAAAAGACCACACTTGTAATTTTAAAAATTTAAAAAGGGGAAAAAGCTAAGAAATTTAGAGTACATCTGTAAATGTGATTTATTATCTGAATAGTAGGAGTTCTCAGAAAGTTCACAGAAATGTAAAATATGATATTCCAGGTTGAACGGGGCCACCAAGATGCCAGCATAGTGGGTAAAAAAGACCTACCTGAGTACATATTATGAAATTTTGGAATACCAGTAACAGGGAAGATCATATAACTAACCTACAAGTATGAAGAATCAGAATGACTTTGAACTTCTAAATATCAACACTGGAAACTAGAATTCAGTGAAACAATGTCTTCAAAATACTGAAGAAAAATTGTTTCCAACTTAGAATTCTATACACAGCCAAACTTTCAATGAAATGTAAGAATAAAGATATCCTTAGATATGCAAGGTCTTAAAAATTTAGCCTTATAGCCTTTTTCAAAAAGTTACTTTACCCTGTGCTTTAAAAAAAAAAGTTTTACAAACAGTTTAAAAGGGGAAAGTATGGGTTTCATGAAATTGGAGATCCCATAGAGGAGATATGAAAAAAAAATCCACTGACTGTGGATGAAAGGAATATCAGAATGTTAAGCACCAGACAGAGGGGAAACCAGGACACATTGAAGGGGGTAAGAGAATTATGAGATAAATTTTGCCAAGTAGATCAAATTGATACAAATACTTAATATGAATGAAATTCTTGAGAGATATTTTAGATAGCTTGTATACTTCCATAGAGGAATATATATATATATAATAAATTTATTTCAGTCATTATGCATGAGCAAAATAGGATTTTAAATAACATCTGTTTTCGTCATCATATATATGAAGTATAGGGATATTTCATAAATAACTATGATAAATTAATGAAACAAATGGAGTTATTTGTTTAATGTCTAGAAAACAAGCCCCCAAAATATAAGAAGATTTTGGCAAGACGCTCATTATACAGTATGTGAACAAAGAGTGATATAAAAATATATATTAAGTATAAATCTATTCTGTGAATAAAAACTATTCATATTATATCTACAAAGGAAAGAAAAGAGCCATAAAATTTAAAAATTCTAGTTATTATGTATAAAAGTTAGGTTATGAACATTTATTAATTTCTAATTCATAATCTCTTTAGTTTTGAATATTTTAAAGTGGTGTGTATCACCTTAATGTATGTGGGAAAATAAAGCTATTCTCATAGCAAAAAAGATTAAGGGTATGGGCCCATGTACAATAATTAATGTGTTAAAAATATAGGACAAAATTAGATTCAATATGATCTAACACATAATTTCTAAAAACTCACATGCGCAAACATATTCATATCCACCGAATAAATTCATTTCTGTTGGCAGAATTATATAGTTTATGCCAATGTATGTAAAAACAGATTATTAAACAAATACGTATGAAAAATATCATTTAAAATGTACATACAGGGGCTTCCTGGTGGCGCAGTGGTTGAGAGTCTGCCTGCCAATGCAGGGGACATGGGTTCGATCCCTGGTCTAGGAAGATCCCACATGCCATGGAGCAACTAGGTCCGTGTGCCACAACTACTGAGCCTGTGCTCTAGGGCCCGTGAGGCACAACTACTGGGCCCCCGTGCCATAGCTGCTGAAACCTGTGTGCCTAGAGCCTGAGCTCCGCAACAAGAGAAGCCACCACAATGAGAAGCCCACGTGCAATGAAGACCCAATGCAGCCAAAAATAAACAAATTAAAATAAATAAATTTTAAAAAATGTACATACAATAAAATGTAGTAGTTCCACCTGAAAAGCAGACATTGGAAACGACAGGAAAATTCAAAATATAGACAGGAATGCACTGAAATCTTAAGTTCCAATAATATGTCCCCAAGATTCACTGGAAACAGAATAATCTTCTATCTGTTCTAAACTAAAGAAGCAGAAATTAGCTCCTTCCATAGAAGTGACAGAAACATGGTAAAAATAATTAATATACATTTTTAAATTAAAAAGTAAATAAATGTAAGGGTACGTTTGGTGTCACATGTAGGACGTGCTATTAACCAATAAGAGTTATCATAGGCCTTAAGAAAAGAGTTCTCAGGAGCTGAGTCAAAAAACAGCCTTCCACCAAGCACAAACATATTAGTGTGTCCTAGAGAATGGATGGAAACTTCCTGGGAATCTAGGAGGCCCTTGAGGACAGATGACTAGAGGTGACCTCCTCCAGGCCTGGAACTTCCAACATTTTCTTCCATTTAGTCCTCGTACCCTGAGACTCGTCCCTAGAAGTTAACTTGATAATTGGGAAAGTGCTGGAGAACTAATGCTGAGTGAAGAAGAGCTGAACTGTGAAGCCAGTATCTGGTGAAAAGGTAATGCTTGATGAAAGAAGATGCCTGATGGTGAGGAGTGGTTTAGGCTTCAGTTTGATTATAGATGGAAATGGAAAGCAAAATCACAGTAGTGTGAGCAGCTTTCTTCAAACTGGGCAATATGTGAGGCAGTTTTGTTTCCTGGTGCCTTTGCCTTTTGTTTTTTCAGACTAGATGGGTGGGAGAAGAGGGCCTCGGGGCAGGGCTGGCTGACATTTCTGGAGCACTGCTGCCATCATGAGAAAATCATTTGGTGAAGCCCTAAGCCATCAGTATTTCCTCCCAGGAGACCCAGAAGTTGAAGAATGTTGGACCTGCAGGAGGTTGAGCATCCCCCTAGCTCCAAGCGTTGCATCCTTGCCTTCATCTCTGAGGCCTTCCAGGATACAGTGACAAAGGCAAGACATAATTGTAAAAGCTGGCTAGTGAGTGGCCAGGACCGAACAGGCAGCTGCCAGAAAGTACAAGCACAGGAAGTCAGGGTGGAGCCCCTCCCAGTGCAGGCAAGATTATAGGAAGTGATTCACAACCTAATGCAGAGGTTATGATCATTTGCTTCGTCTTCCTGTCCCTTGAGCATGAGGCAGACCGTCTGGGACATAGAACTTCGGGACCAGGACCTTGGCACCATTTGGCAGCAGTGTCAGAGCTCAGAGTGCAGGGAGAAAAATCTCACTGTTTATCATAGAGCATATTTTGAAGAGTGTATTTGGAGCCGAGAGGCAATAATTGATTATTGACAAAGTGTCATTAGCTCTCAGGAGTGTCTTGGAGACATTTGGTAGAGTATGCATCAACGACCCCAGTTGCCTTGTGAAGGTGAAAGGTGACCGCTGACCTCCTGAAATTATTTCTGCTAAAACAAACCAAGAGAGAAAGCCTGGATCAGATGTGCTGGGGTGCCTGCCTTGGAACAGTACTTTGACTTGGCCACATGGTGGAGTAGAGTAGACAAATGTATGAAGACTGAATTGTAGGCAACACAAGAGGTGGCCTCAGGGACTTCCTTGATGGCTCAGTGGTTAAGAATCTGCTTGCCAATGCAGGGGACACAGATTCGAGCCCTGGTCCAGCAGGATCCCACATGCCGCGGAGCAACTAAGCCCATGCGCCACAACTACTGAGCCTGTGCTCTAGAGCCCGTGAGCCACAACTACTGAACCCACGTGCCACAACTACTGAAGCCCGTGTGCTTAGAGCCTGTCCTCCGCAACAAGAGAAGCCACTGCAATGAGAAGCCCGCACACCGCAACAAAGAGTAGCCCCTGCTCACCGCAACTAGAGAAAGCCTGCGTGCGCAGCAACGAAGACCCAACGCAGCCAAAAATAAGTAAATAAACAAATTTATTTAAAAAAAAAGAAGAGGTGGCCTCAGCTCTGGAATTCCTTAGGCTCAAGAATACTGTGTTCACCTCACCCCAACTATCCTTAACAGAAGCCAATGGACTGAGAATGGATAGAAGCCTAAGGAAATAGTTCCTAGCTGAATTTCAGTATTTCAGTTATAATGAAAATAGCCAAAACTGGAAACTAAGAACAACTATTGTCAGTGTTTACTCCCCTTCAACCATTGACATCCATTACCGATCGTTAGCTATTCCAAAATGAAAAGCTAAAGGAAAACAATTTAGCAGGAAAGGGGAAAAAAGAACGGGGCAAGAACTTCCCAGAAGAAAAAGGCCATGGCACAGAAAAGTCTATTGGCAGAGGTTCTCAAATTCACCATTATCCAAGTAAATTATGGTTCAAGAAATTCTCAACTATCTCCAACTCCCAACTAATGTATCCTGAGCAAGCTGCTGAAATTGAAGCCATCCTTATTGCCCAGTGTTATGTGATTATTTGTAGAAACAAACATGCTCCTATGAGCCTGGAAGCATTGTCAATTTGTTTAACTTGTCTGAGGGCAAGTTATGTGCATCAGTTAACCTTGCACGTGATCATACCCTTCCTCCAGAGACTATGCCTCTCAAAAGTGATCACACAGCCACATTCCTATAGGAGAAGAGTGAGTAGGGAAAGTAAATTCATTGAGCTTTCCTTTGCAATGGCTGACATTGCTGAGGGGAAAGCACCTATTGTTCTCGGATAGGTTGGATCTCACATGGTTCCGCTACACTAGGTAGTCCTCGTAAGTCCTTGTAAAGACTGAATTCCATTCTCTCTGTCTTGATCAGGCAAGATATCTCACACCTTTGATTAGGGATTAAAGCAAATTATTGAATCTTCAGGATCAAATCATCCTAGTTTGTTAATATAAGAAAAGAGAAAGGGAAAAATAAAGTATATGCTTATCACATGTATTATTACCTGAAGTTGAATACATAAATATGTATGGATTCTAAAGAGTGAATATGCAAAAGGAAGGATTCCAAGGAAACTGCTCACTGTGTCCACCTTTCTGGAATAATTTTTCTAAGGTTATGCCATCAGATTTTTACTTTATACATGACTGAATCTTTGACATATTAACAAGACTGGTTTATATTTGAAATCAAGAAGCCAAGGAATAGCCTTCAGGCTTTAAAATAGCCTCCAGCGTAAGATTGTATTTCTCTAAAAAAATATGCATAGTTCTGTTTACATATGGAAATGAAAAAGGTCACTTTTTGTAGTAAAGAAAACAAAAATCTTTGGGCAAACTTCTAAGTAACACAAAATCCAATCATCTGAAGGATATTTAATGACATGTGAGGTGCACTTGTGATACAAGGACTGGGAAATGTATGATAGAAGGGAAAAACTCAAAACCCAAGGATATCCTCATACTAAAGTCATACCAACAACCCCATGGTAGCTACACAGGAAAACATTCAAATGAAATAGATTTAGAAGAGAGAGCAGGAGAAAGAAGATACAAATACCAAAGCTTGTTTCAATGGGCTGCTTGGCCTTTCTCTAAGAGGTTACATACTGAGATCATCTCAGGTACAGAAGAGTGAGTGGCACTAAAATAGGCAAGTGTTCAGGGGTCCTGATGTGCTCAGTTCTCCAAAGAGGATGTCTTGTGAAGCCTACAAGGAATCTTCATCAGTAAAAGGCTAAGAAGCAGGCACAGAGAATAATACTAGCGGATAGGAATAAATGATTCGGTCCCAAGCCCCAAGGGTTTCATCTTCCTTAGGGGAAAGCTAACCACTAAAGAACGTATCTCTGTCCCTGATGAGAGCAGATCGCTTTAAGGGGTAGTCATCATACTGAGCCCTAGAAAAAAAGCTACAAAGCCACATCCTCCTGGGCTCAGAAAATAACTCCAGGCCTTCTTCTCCATTCTTGGTTCTCATTTGGTTGTTACACTGGGACTCCTACTGATGTTCTGGAGTTCACCGGCTTGGCATGGCAGGGTGGCCATCCTTGCTCCAGGCAATGAGTGTACCAGCCTTTTGGGTATCCATGAGAACTCCAGATCACAGACCAGCAGCTGTTAGATGTGACATGGAGTGAGATTCCTATCCCGAACCCCAGCTCTGACCCTGCTGACACAGGGGGCCCAGGCCCCAGAGTACAAGGACATCTTGTGCCAGCCCAACTGTTTCATTCTGTAAGGGGCAGGGGCAGGAGACAAATGCACAGAAGCTCTGCATAGGCTCTGAGGGCTTTCCTCTAGTTCCGCCCCCAGTGGGAGGAGACAAAAACCATGCCACAGTCCCAGCCCCTCACTCAGAAGCTTCTCTACCAACATTCTTCCTTTGTCCAGAGCTCCTAGAAAGCCTCAGAGTTCAAGTAAAGGAGACCCAGGTTGGTCAGGGCCCATTAGGCCTGGGAATTAGCCACACATTTCTTAAAGGCTAGGTCTCAGGGGAATTCACGCTTACAATTTTGGCTTTTCTAAAACTACTTCCTCGTGATGGCAGTATGGCTTCGGAAAAGCCAGCTAGCCCTGCCCCCGGCTCCTCTTCTACCGCCCATCCAGTCTAAAAAAAATGCCAACTAGAGACAAAGGAGCTAGGAAACATGGCTGCCTTGCATCAAACCCATTTTGGAGAAACGGCTCGCAGTGCTGTGCTTTTGCTTTTGGTTTCCATTTGAAATCGAAATGTCCCTGAAAACCACCCACCCTCATCAGGCATCTTTTCAAGAGTTCTGTTTCCACTAGACCAAAGCCTTGCAGATCTCTTCTGCAACATTCTGTAGGATTTCCCGCATTTTCAAGTTTTCTGATGCAGGGCTCAAGTCTCAGGGATCCCTGCAAGAGGAAAAGAAATTGCTGGAATCTCAAAGCTTGCAGGAAGCCATTTTCAGCCATTAGAACTTGTGCTGTTTGATTTGGCTCATTTCTCAGGCTCCTATGGAGTCCCCCATTTTCTGGCTCACATATTTTTGAAAGTAACCAAAATGGCATCTCTCTTTTTAAATGTCTTTACAGATGGAGAGCTCACTAGTAAGTATTCCAGTGGCTCAAACCTGATGCTCAAAATAAACATTCATATGTAGTTATTTTCATTTAAGGAAATGCTAAAAACCAAAGTTCCAATGAGAAAAATTTGAAGATCTAATTGGTTTTATTGAATGATTCATTCATGAATTAGGTAGCAACCCACCTAGCAAGTAGAGGGGAGCTCCAAATGGCTACCGAAAGGGAAAGGTTTTCAAAGGCAGGATGAGGAAGTCATAAACAGAGAAGAGTATTATTTCAGAGTAGGTCTTCTCCCTTTTGGGAAAAAGGGTTTTATTATATGGGTTACATCATCTTCTTTTGGGGAATGGAGAGGGCCCATGTAACATAGTACCTCATTGGTGCTGATGATAAAGTTACTGACTGACTGTTTCAGTTAAGACTACATTTCTGGGGGAGGTTGAATCTTCAATTTGATTAGATATTAAGCCCTGGTTTGCTGGCGTGGTCTAGCATAAGTGACTGCATTTTGGGCCTGTGGTTTTCTTTTTAACAGAAATTAGAGTCAAGCTCTACATAGGTTTTTTTTTTTTAATTTTTTTAAATTGAAGTATAGTTGATTTACAATGCTGTGCCAATCTCTGCTGTACAGCAAAGTGACTCAGTTATACACATACAGACATTCTTTTTTAATATTCTTTTCCATTATGGTTTATCACAGGATATTGAGTATAGTTCCCTGTGCTATACAGTAGGACCTTGTCGTTTATGCATTCTAAATGTAATAGTTTACATCTACCAACCCCATGGGTTTTGAATGTATGTGTTAAGACTCAACTTTATCGTTGACCTTTTCTTATACCTTTACACTTTTATGCATCATATATATCCATATTTTAATTTTGGCATAAGTATTAATGCTTTATAAGAATATAGAAATGATGTGTCCTTAATAATGAATTTGGTAATTAAGTAGAGAATATAATTCGTGTACTCCAAGTGCTTACATAATTTATTGTCTAAGTTAGACAGCTGCTGTAAACTGTGACTTCCCAAGGAAAACTAAGAGGAATGTTCACTGTATTTATAATTCCACAGTCTTGAGACAAACACTGATTATGTCTTTATTTGATCCTTACCATGTTTTATATTTACATAAATATAGTGATACATTTTAATTTACATACATACATATTTACAATAATCGGGTATTTTCTTGCATATCTTTTCCATTTTGTACCTTTTTCCCTTTTGTATTTTATGAGCATTTTGACAGTATACTTTAGTTATCCAAAGTATAATTTAAAAAGATGAAAAAAGGGAATTCCTGGGCGGTCCAGTGGTCAGGACTCCATGCTTCCACGGCAGGGGGCACGGGTTCGATCCCTGGTCGGGGAACACAAGCCACACTGCATGGCCGAAAAACAAAAAAGAAAAAAGCTGTTTTTCTACTTATGAAAAATAACTTTTTTTCAATATAGAATATTTAGTTAATATAGAACTCAGATAAGTGAACACAAAGTGACCTATAATATTACTATAAACTGTATGTATTTTATCTTTATACACAACTTGGATAATAATATATGTTGGAATTTTTTTTCTGCTGGCTATCTTTGTGTCCTCCTCTTTATCCACTCTTCATTTTTCTCTACTTCTCTGTGCCTCAAATGGTTGACCCGTATTGATTACATAATCTGGCTGTTTTGCTTTATTTATGAGTCCCGGTTATGTTGTGCCATAGAGGGTTCTGCTATGATTTCAGAGACAGGTTGGGGTATTTATTTAATCAGACCTGTGGTTTCGGCTCCATCCCTTGGCCTAATATTGCTGATCCAGTATCCAGGAGGAGTAATGGAAATATTTGGTAAATAGCCAAAATTAATATCATAATAAGATACTGAAAAATACATATCAATACACATGTACCATATATACAATTAAACAAAGTCAACAGGTTTCTGATTATTGAAACACTGGGACCTGAATGTGGCTCCTTTCCTCTCCACTCCCAATTCATCTGCTCTTTCTGAGCCAAAGGAGACCTACAGGTAGCTGTACAGCTAGATCTACAGGTAGATCTACAGATAGCTGAGTGTAAGTGGGGCCTTTGTGGGAATTTATTCCTTCGCCTGCTTAAGCAAATAAAAATTGGGTTAGGGGGCTTTCGGAAGTTTCAAGGTTTGCAGTAAAAAGCAACACAGGGCTTCCCTGGTGGCGCAGTGGTTGAGAGTCCGCCTGCCGATGCAGGGGACATGGGTTCGTGCCCCCGTCCGGGAGGATCCCACATGCCGCGGAGCGGCTGGGCCCGTGAGCCATGGCTGCTGAGCCTGCGCGTCCGGAGCCTATGCTCCGCAACGGGAGAGGCCACAACAGTGAGAGGCCCGCGTACCGCAAAAAAAAAGAAAAAAAGGGGAGAAAAAAGCAACACATTTTGGAAAGGGCTTAACTGAGAAGCAAGTGGACTAATGATTAGAAGGTCAACAGAATCTGACTTATTTTTACCTGTTGTTCCTGTATGCCAAGAATCGAAGATAGAACTGAACTGAGCTTGCTTCCTCAATCCTCTCTGCACCTGAGTCTTAGAGAATACAGGAAAACCAGAAAAAGTTGGGAGGCTTCCTCAAAGTGCCTCAGAAGTGAGCTTATAGTTTGCCTCCCGAGTCCTTAAGAGTGTGAGCTCTGAAGTCTGGCTAATCTGATTTTTAAATTGTCTCTGTTATTAGCTATGTGACCTTGGAAAAGGTTTTTAAACTTTCTGTGCTACCTTTCCTTATTTATTAAGCGGCAAGAATCATACTACTTACCCAGAGAGATGTTATGAAGAATCAATATATAAATTCTTATCAAGATCCTTGGAATATTTACTGGTACATTGTATTCAATAAATACTCAATAATTGTTAGCAATTGTTGTTGCCTAGAGATGCCCTAATGCTGCCCTTGATTTTCTGGAATGTTCTTCTTTCTCTTAGGCCTGGCTCCTTGAGACTTGGCCTCAGAAGCAGAGTACTTGATAACTTGGGAAAATGCATGGGATGTAAAGCTGAGTGAAGAAGAGCAGAACTAGGTCAAATAGAAATTGAGTTCTCGCAAGAGAAGATGCCTGATGGGGATGGGTAATTTAGGCCTCAGTTTTGATTTCAGATGGAAACCAAGAACAAAAGAACAACAGTGTGAGTAAGTTTCTTAAAACCCGCAAAATACAAGGCAGCCATATTTCCTGGCACCTTTGTCTTCTGGTGGCGTTTTTTTTTTTTTTTTTTCATACTGGTTGGGTGGGAGATGAGAGCTCAAGGACCAGGCTTGCCTACATAATCTGGAGCACTACTGCCATTGTGAGGAAGTAGTTTTAAAACACCAAAAACCCTTACAACTTCCTTCCCTTGAGGCCAAAAGTTGAGGAAGATCATGCATATGGGGGGTTGGAACAGGTTTAGACCCAAGCTGGACCTCCTTGCCTTCTTCTCTGTGGCCTTACAGGATACTTGAACATTGGTGGGATCTTATTGTACAACTTGGAGAGTGAGGGACTAGAATTGAGGCAGCAGCTGCCAGATGGTCCAGGCACAGAAAGTCATGGGCAAGGCCTTGTTCTCCACCCAGTGTGGAAGAAAAGAGAAATCCATTGAAAGACAAATGCAGGCTCTTGTGGGCATTTGTCTCCTGTGAACAAGAGGTAGCAGGCTTTCAAGTGCTATGCTGGTATTGTGGGGCATGGATCTTTTATGGCAACAGTGTCAGGACACCAAAGACAGGCCAGTTCCAGGTGGCATAACAGGAGCAGGTGTGCTTGCTAAACTACTCGGGTACATCCAAATGTTTAAAAGCCCATTGCCTGGAGTTCAGAGAGCCTGAAGAGAAGCAGAACCACCCAACCAAACTAAGAAGTGTTAAAACTGATAAGGGACCAAAAACGGTGAAAAGGATTGAAAATGAACACATTTAAAAATCCTTCCCAGGGCGCTTCCCTGGTGGCGCAGTGGTTGAGAATCTGCCTGCTAATGCAGGGGACACGGGTTCGAGCCCTGGTCTGAGAGGATCCCACATGCCGTGGAGCAACTAGGCCCGTGAGCCACAACTACTGAGCCTGCGCATCTGAAGCTTGTGCTCCGCAACAAGAGAGGCCACGATAGTGAGAGGCCCGCTCACCACGATGAAGAGTGCCCTTCGCTTGCCACAACTAGAGAAAGCCCTGGCACAGAAATGAAGACCCAACACAGCAAAAATAAATAAACAAGTTAATAAACTCCTACCCCCAACATCTTCTTTAAAAAAAAAAAAAATCCTTCCCGGGCTTCCCTGGTGGCACAGTGGTTCAGAGTCGGCCTGCCGATGCAGGGGACACGGGTTCGTGCCCAGGTCCGGGAAGATCCCACATGCCACAGAGCGGCTGGGCCCGTGAGCCATGGCTGCTGAGCCTGCACGTCCGGAGCCTGTGCTCTGCAACGGGAGAGGCCACAACAGTGAGAGGCCCTCATACCGCAAAAAAAAAAAAAAAAAAAAAAAAATCCTTCCCTGCCAGAGGTAGCCATTACTCATGACCTCACTTCACTTCTTCATACATGGCTGTTGTAGCAAGTACATTGTAAAGAAGCATGATTATTTCTAGAAATGTAAAAACATGTGGCAAAGATGATGTCATTGAAGGTGCTGAATGAAGTAGGGAACCCCAATGATCCATCCCTTCATAGACGTAACTAATGAGTTGACAAAAAGTGTCAGAATCCAACTTTACAAAACTATAGATCTAGTTGAAAACTTAAGGAAACCAAAAGTGGCTTGGTGAAAAAGAAGTGACTACTTTGCAGTGAGAGAGGAGCGTGGCATTTAAAATTCCCCACCTACCACCCCCCAAAAACCACACTGTCTTAAAGATGGATCTTGCCCTCCTGGTCTGTGATGTTAGTTCCTGAGGGAGCAATATGGACTTATTCTCAAAGAATTGTGGTTGTCCATTTTGACCTATCTGGAGGCTCCCTGAAGGGTTGGTGCAAGAGCATGCCTTCGTTTTGACTTACTTGGAGTGTTTCCAGGGCTGGGCTGTCTTGAAGAAAGGCATTTACTAAAATAAGTTAAAGGCACAATTATTGGCCAGAGCAGCCTGGGGCAAGAGAAAATAGTTAGGACAAGCAGTAGACAGATAGAGAAGCATAGGAAGGAGAAGGATGTGGAAGGAGAAGGATGTGAAAGGAAATGTGGGGGGAAAGAAGGAGCTTTAAAACTTCTTGCATGTACTGGAAAAATTAGAAAACCACAGACATACCCAGGGCTGGACAACTGCTCAGATAAGTCCTGAGACCCTAATCTCTCATGTCTCTTTAGGCTCCTTGCAATCTGGAAGTGAAGGGTAAAGTAGAGTTGTGAACAGCCTGGATAATCATTGAAAGACCTCCCCAATACAAAACCAATTGCAAAGACTGACAGTATTTTTCAGATGTTTAAAGAAAGTCTGTCAGAACATTAAGTGATCACTAAGCTAACAAAACATAGACTTAAGTAGCCACACGTGACAAAGAATACAGACGTTACAAAAATAATTGAGAAAAGTCACTAAACAAGCAGAAAACAACCCACAACAAGTACCATCAACTAAAGCTCTGGGTTAGAAATCTGATTTCCAGTGTTGATACAATGTAATATTCAAAATGTTCAGTTTTCACCACCAACAAAAAACAAAACATCCAAAGAAACAAGAGTATGGCCATTCACAGGGAAAAAAAGGAATAAGTTGAAATTGTCTAGAATGGAGCCGAGGCAATGGACTTACTAGAAAAGACTTAAAATCATCTTTCTTAAATATGGTGTGAAAGGGATAAAGGAAACTAAATACAAAGAACTAAAGGAAACCAGGGGAACAATGTCTCACCAAATAGAGAATATCTATAAACAGATAGAAATTATAAAAAATAATAAAATAGAAATTGTGGAACTGAAAAGTATAATAACTGAAATAAAAAATTCACTAGAATATTCTAACAGCAGTTTGAACAGTTAGGAGAAAGAATCAGGGAACTTGAAGCTAGGTCAGTTGAGATTATCCAGTCTGAGCAAAACAAAAAAATAATGAAGAAAAATGAACAGAGCCTACAAGACCTGTGGGACATGATTTAGTATATTGTCTTACGCATAATGTTACCAAAGGAGAAGAGAGGGAAAGAGGAAGAAAGAGTAGTTGAAGAAATAATGGCCCACACTAGAAATTTGATAAAAAAAACATGAATATACACATCTAAGAAGCTCAAGAAACTCTTTATAACATAAACACAAAGAGATCCAAAATGAGTCACATTATAATCAAACTTCCAAGAGCCACCAAACAAGAATCTTGTAAGCATGAAGGGGTTTCATCATATATCAATACAAGGTGGCCTCAATAAGATTTGCAGTTGATTTCTCTTCAGAAACCATGGAAACCAAAAGGCATTTAAAAACCGTGTCAACCAAGGTTTCCACGTCCAGCAAGACTAAGTTCAAAAACAAAGGCGAAACTAAGACATTGCTAGAAAAGAAATACAGATGGAGTTTGTTACTAGAAGGGCTAACATACCAGAAATGCAAAAGGAAGTCATCCAAGGTGAAATGAAGACACTAGCCAGTACAAGGAAAAAGGAAACTTCATAGATATATATAAAAGCCAGAATATATTATATATATATATATATAAGATATATATTATATATATGATATATATATAAGATATATATTATATATAATATAAACATGTATGTATGTATAATGTAAATATATATATGTATAAGATATATTTTATATATAATAAGATATATATATATATAAGATATATATATATTTTTGGCCATGCCATGTGGCTTCTGCGATTTTACTTCTCTGAGTAGGGATAGAACCTGGGCTTGGAGTAGGGATTGAACCTGGGCTTGGAGTAGGGATTGAACCTGGGCTTGGACCGCCAGGGAATGTCCTATTTTTGCTTTTTAACCTTTTATTTTCCTATGTAATTCAAAAGGCAAGGCAAGTACATAAGCAATATAAATCTATGTTAATGGACATGCAATGTATGAAGATATAATTTGTGAAAATAACAAAAGATTTTGAATCTGTAAAGGAATAAAACTATTAAGTATATGTTAATTAAACATATTTGGCTAAATAGGACATGAAATCTGGAAAAGAGAAGATACCTGATGAGGTTGGGTGGCTTAGATTTCAGTTTGATATCCACTGGAAACCAAAAAGAAAATGCAAAGAGTATGAGCAGGTTTCCTCAAACTGAGTAAAAAACAAGGCAGCCATATTTTCTGGTGTCTTTGTCTCTTCATGGAGTTTTTTTCACACTCTAAGGGCTGGAGAAGAATGCTCAGAGCAGGGCTACTTGGCTGTCCTGGGACAATACTGCCATCGTGTGGAAATAGTTTCATCGGGCCCAAGCCATGAGCAGTTCCTCCTTGCAAGGCCTAGCAGTGGAGGGAGGTCAGGCCAGTGGAAGGCTGAAGGGAACCTGAACCCAAGACTGGCCTCCCTACCATTTTCTCTGTGGCTTGGCAGGAGCAGTGCAGAGTCAGGGCCTTGGTTTAGTATCTGATCAACGAGAGGCCACAACCCAGGAGCCAGCCAGCTGCTGCCAGGAAGTCCAGACACAGGAAGTAGGGAGGTGGGGCCTCAGTTTCCTAACAGTGTGGGCAGGACTTAGAGCTAAGTGAAGAAGCTGGGGACATTTGTCTTGTGAATGTACCCTTTGGGGTTTAGGCATGCCGGCTACCCGTGTGTTGTGGGGCCTGGGCCCGTTGTGACAGCAGTGACAGAGCACAATGGACAGGCCAGTGCCAAGTACCCTAAATAGCCCATGTCACCGATGGAGACCGAAAGCCTAAAGTACCATTGCCTGGAGCAAGAAGGACCTGTATAGACGGAATGGGAATACACTGACTTGCCCGTGTGGCCCACAATATCTTCTAGGAGACTGCAATTGATCAAGTGGATTAGAATTCACAAATCTTTGAAGAACAAATAGAAACACCTGATCACAAATCCCGCTTTCCTGAGGCAACCACCATTACCAACTTGATGATAAATGCATTCAAATATTATATATGATTGATCACGAAAGCTGATATTATTTAACTAAATAGATGTAGGCCCATCAATATACTCCCTTTTTTGCTTAAAGGAGTGTTTAAAACAAACACACACACACATACGTACATAGACAATCACACCAAATCTTTGTTCAATTCCATCCTGGTCACACAATAGGTAGAATTTAGTGCCATGGATATTTCACACAATATTACGTAATTGAAAATTTCCAATGACATTAACTGTTTATGACGTAAGTGCTGAAACTTTATTGCTAAATCTCATAACACTTCTTTACTGTTGCTCAAATCCTAAGGATATTTTAAGCATCTGGCAAAGAAATACAAAAGTGAACAATTATAAAGATTATAAAGCTTTCAAAAGCTTATAGGAACTCAATATTTTGATGTATTGCATTCTGATCATTCTTTTTTTTACAGGGTGTAGCAGGTGTGTATGTGCATGAAAGTTTTGTTTGTTATGGATTTAAAATGACATCATTTGTGTGGAATTTCCTTGTGGTTTGAGATTTGTCCTATCACTTTCTCAGGTCTTAGAGAGGCTACTTAAATGTCTTTAAATATAGATGACCGGATTTTGTGTTAAGTAATAATTTATCAAAAGCTTTCAGTTTCCTTGACTGTAGGAGCAAGATATTTAATCATTCCATAATGTGGATACTGCTGTGTGTCACTTTTAGAAAATATAATATTACGCAGAATATTATCAAAATTAAGCCTTGTTTGTCAACAATTCAAGCCTTCACTATGTATATGGACAAAAGTACACCCAGAAACATATTGATTTAGACGTGAAGACGCCATTAGTTGTTTTCTTCAAAATTTTAAACATAAATCCCAATGTGAATATTGGCTCTATAGAATAAATAAATATTTCTATGTTTGGTTCAAACTTATCACATACAGAAGTAGAGTAAAATACAATTTGTTTTGCCTGTCCTTTTACTTGTTAGAAACCTCATATTTTGATCCTCAAGGTACAACGGTTTGCTTTTCATCTTAAATCCCAGGAAGGGAATAATGCCATCCTTTTCAGGGAAATACCAACCCCAAAAGCCACCTCTCTGCCCTCCTTGCAAGAACTGAGGTAACATCACGATCCCTTCAGGACAAAAGATATGACCCTGGTGTTTACAGTGAACCTGCAAAGCCCCAGGAGCCACCAGCTGGTGGGTGGGCTCAGAGAATTCCTCAGGGCCTTCCATTACATTCCTGGTTTCCATCCACTTGAGCAATTAATTTTAGGCTCCCAGAAGATGTTCTGGGCCACACGGGCAAGTCAGTGTATTCCCATTCCGTCTATACAGGTCCTTCTTGCTCCAGGCAATGGTACTTTAGGCTTTCGGTCTCCATCGGTGACATGGGCTATTTAGGGTACTTGGCACTGGCCTGTCCATTGTGCTCTGTCGCTGCTGTCACAACGGGCCCAGGCCCCACAACACACGGGTAGCCGGCATGCCTAAACCCCAAAGGGTACATTCACAAGACAAATGTCCCCAGCTTCTGCACTGGGCTCTAAGCGCACACTGTTAGGAAACTGAGGCCCCACCTCCCTACTTCCTGTGTCTGGACTTCCTGGCAGCAGCTGGCTGGCTCCTGGGTTGTGGCCACTCGTCGATCAGATACTAAACCAAGGCCCTGACTCTGCACTGCTCCTGCCAAGCCACAGAGAAAATGGTAGGGAGGCCAGTCTTGGGTTCAGGTTCCCTTTAGCCTTCCACTGGCCTGACCTCCCTCCACTGCTAGGCCTTGCAAGGAGGAACTGCTCATGGCTTGGGCCCGATGAAACTATTTCCACACGATGGCAGTATTGTCCCAGGACAGCCAAGTAGCCCTGCTCTGAGCATTCTTCTCCCGCCCTTTGAGTTTGAAAAAACACCATGAAGAGACAAAGACACCAGAAAATATGGCTGCCTTGTTTTTTGCTCAGTTTGAGGAAACCTGCTCATACTCTTTGCATTTTCTTTTTGGTTTCCAGTGGATATCAAACTGAAGTCTAAGCCATCCAACCTCATCAGGCATCTTCTCTTTTTCAGATTCCAACTTCTACTTGACCAAGTCTTCCCAAATTTGCTCTTCTTCACTCAGCATTTTATCTCCAGCATTTTCTCATGCTATCAAATTGTTTGAGGGTATCAAGGGGCAAACCTCAGGGATCCATGCCTAAGAGAGAAAAGAAAATGATTATACTTAAGGGCTTGGCAAATCTAGGCCACAGGCCACGTGGCTGTTATCCTGTCTCACTTCCCAAATTCCCTGGGGTCTTCAAATATTAGGCCTTGTTTGTTGAGTTGGAGAAGCCATTTGGTGGAGCTCTAGGAGGAAGGTCCAGATACCTCTTAAGACTGAATGCCAGACAATGCCTTACTCGGAATGATACATTCTTAAATGACTGTAAATTCCAATCAGATGGGACACATGACTTTGTCTCACGGTGTCATCATATAACATTGGAAAATGAGCATTTTCCATGTCATTAAATGGCCTTAGACTTTATTGTGTATGTTTGTCACTGTTTTTTACTTAAAGATTAGTCTTATAATATTTTCTCATTAGTAAGACACAGTGCTTGCTTTTACTCTTGCACAAAGTCTTTAGCAGCACCTTATATTATTTACATATATCCATATTAATATACCTTTCTGAGTGCTTGAATTTTCTTATATTTTATTCTAGAACACGTTTCGGAAATTATAAAGTCAAAAATATATGGTAGGTCATTCACAGTGAGAAGAAATAACCACTTTAAAAATGTCTTTGCCGTGCATTATCATCCCTTCCCTATGTACATAAAATATGTAGTTTTATAAAATAATGTTCAAATTCCCCAGTACTGTGATTGTTTAAAACAATATTTTAGGAACTTCCCTGGTGGTGCAGTGGTTAAGAATCCACCTGCCAATGCAGGGGACGCGGGTTCAATACCTGGTACGGGAAGATCCCACATGCCATGGAGCAACTAAGCCCCTGTGCCACAACTACTGAGCCTGCGATCTAGAGCCCTCGAGCCACAACTACTGAGCCCGCGTGCCACAACTACTGAAGCCCACGCGCCTAGAGCCTGTGCTCCGCAACAAGAGAAGCCACCGCAATGAGAAACCAGTGCACCGCAACGAAGAGTAGTCCCCGCTCACCTCTACTAGAGAAAGCCCGTGCACAGTAACGTAGACCCAACACAGCCAAAAAAAAAAAATAATAATTAATTAAAAAATATATTTTATCACTTATAGCTTGAATCCTTTTCAAATATTAATAAATCTTTGGAATACTAGCATATTTAAATATATTGCCACTTTGAAAAGTTGAGGTAAAATTCATGTAACATAAAATTAATCATTTTAATGTGTATAATACAGTGACATTTAGTACATTCGTAATGCTGTGCAGGTATTATCTCTGTCTGCCTCCAAATCATTTTCATTACCCCAAAGGAAGCCCTAGATCCATGAAATAGTTTTTCTACACTACCCAATTTGCCCAGCCCCTGGAAAATACTAATCTGCTTTCTGCCTCCATTGGATTTACTTACTCTAGTTATTTCATACAAATGGAACCATACAGTATGTGGCCTTTCCTGTCTTTCCTTTCCCACTTAGCATAATGATTTCCAGGTACATCCATGTCATAACATACATCATTACTTCATTTCTTTTTATGGCTGAATATCCATTTTATATATATATATATCACATCTTGTTTATCAATTCATCAAGTGATGGACATTTTTCTTGTGTCCACCTTTTGGCTCTTGTGTATAGACTGCTATGAATATGTGTATATATACATGTACTTGTGGTAAGTAGTGGTTTTTCATTTCTTTTGATACCTTGGAGTGGAATTGCTGGGTCATATGGTAACTTTTTTTTCCAGTTCTTCTGCTTCCCTTGTCACATGATTAGTAATATCGTGTGACAAGGATTAAGGGTTAAGGATTACGTTTAAAAACCATCTTGGCATTTTTCTGCTTACATTGGTTGGACTTAGACTGAGATTTCACTAAATATTTTTATTTGTTTTGCTGCAGGGTAAATTCTAAAAGAACTCCAAATGGCCTTTTCTTTTTGCAGTTCATCAGCAATTCTTATTGTTCTCAAATGAAAGATCCTGCTTTCGGACACAAAGTTATGATAGTAAAATTCTTGAAATAACTGTGCCATATGGTAATTCTATGTTTAAATCTTTGAAGCATTGCCAGACTTTTTCCATAAGCAGCTGAACATTTTGAATTCCTACCAGCACTGTATGAATCTTCCAATTTCTCCACATCTTCATCAATACTTGTACTTTTCTTTCCTTATCTTTTCTTACATTATAGTGGACATGAAGAGGTATCACTTGGTGGTTTTAATTTACATTTCTGTTTTGACTGTTATGTATCTTTTCATGTGCTTGTTGGCCATTTATGCATCTTCTTTGGAGAAATGTATATTCAAGTCCTTTTCCTATTTTTTAAAACTGGGATATTTGTCTTTTTGTTCTTGAGTTCTTTATATACTCTGGATACTAGAACATTGGGAAATAAATAATTTGCAAATGTTTTTTCCCATTTTCCAGATTGTCTGTTGACTTTCTTGATAGAGTCCTTTAATGCACAAAAGTTGTTTTTTGTTGTTGTTGTTTGTTTTTTTGTTTGTTTTTTGAAAATTTTGATGAATTTTTTTTCCTCCTTTTCTTCTAGTGACATATCTAAGAAACCATTATCAAATCCAAGGTCATGAAACTTTGTCCTATTTTTCTCTAAAGTTTTATAGTTTCACCTCTTACATTTAGAACTTTGACCCATACTGAGTTAATTATTGCATATGGTGTGAAGTAGGTGTCTAAAGTCATTCTTTTGTATGTGGATAACCAGTTGTCTCAGCACCATTTGTTAAAGAGACTACTCTTTGCCCTTTGAATTACCTACACACCTTTTTTGAAAATCAACTGACCACAGTGTATGGGTTGATTCTGCACTCTCAATCTATTTATGGTTCCACGTGTCTATTTTTATTTGAGTATCACAGTGCTTTGATTACTGTAGCTTTGTAGCAAGTTTTGAAAAATGGAAGTCAGTCCTCCAGCTTGGTTTTTCCTCTTCAAGATTATTAAAAAAAAAAAAAGATCATTTTGGCTACAGAACTCACTTGCAATTCCATTGGAATTTTGGGATTAGTTCTCCCATTTTTGCAAAAACCGTTGTTGGGACAATCACAGAGATTACATTGAATCTGTAGATCCCTTTGGGTAGTATTGCTGTCTTGACAATATTTAGGATCCCAGCCTATGAATAAAGGATATCTTTTTATTTATTTAGGTCATCTTTAATTGTCAGTAATTTTCAATGTAAAAGTCTTAAATTTCTTTAGTTAAATATTGTCCTAAGTATATTATTCATTTTGATGCTATTATAAATGGAATTGTTTTAATTTCATTTTCAGATTGTTCATTGCTACTTTATACAAATACAATTGATTTGTGTGAGTTGCTTTTCGACCCTATAGTACTTGCTGAATTCATCAATCAGCAATAATATTATTTTTTGTAGATTTCTTGGGAATTTCTTTATAGGTAATCATTTTACCTGTGACTAGAGATAATTTTACTACTTCCTTTCTAATTTGGATACCTTTAATGTATTTTTCTGGCCTGATTACCCTGGCTTAAGCGTTCAATAGAATTGACAAAACTGGGCATTCTTATCTTGTTCTAGATGTCAGGGGCAAAGAATTCACAAATCTTGTTTGAACAAGCTATAAGTGATAAAATATTGTTTTAAACAATCACAGTACTGGGGAATTTGAACATTATTTTATAAAACTACATATTTTATGTACATAGGGAAGGGATGATAATGCACGGCAAAGACATTTTTAAAGTGGTTATTTCTTCTCACTGTGAATGACCTACCATATATTTTTGACTTTATAATTTCCGAAACGTGTTCTAGAATAAAATATAAGAAAATTCAAGCACTCAGAAAGGTATATTAATATGGATATATGTAAATAATATAAGGTGCTGCTAAAGACTTTGTGCAAGAGTAAAAGCAAGCACTGTGTCTTACTAATGAGAAAATATTATAAGACTAATCTTTAAGTAAAAAACAGTGACAAACATACACAATAAAGTCTAAGGCCATTTAATGACATGGAAAATGCTCATTTTCCAATGTTATATGATGACACCGTGAGACAAAGTCATGTGTCCCATCTGATTGGAATTTACAGTCATTTAAGAATGTATCATTCCGAGTAAGGCATTGTCTGGCATTCAGTCTTAAGAGGTATCTGGACCTTCCTCCTAGAGCTCCACCAAATGGCTTCTCCAACTCAACAAACAAGGCCTAATATTTGAAGACCCCAGGGAATTTGGGAAGTGAGACAGGATAACAGCCACGTGGCCTGTGGCCTAGATTTGCCAAGCCCTTAAGTATAATCATTTTCTTTTCTCTCTTAGGCATGGATCCCTGAGGTTTGCCCCTTGATACCCTCAAACAATTTGATAGCATGAGAAAATGCTGGAGATAAAATGCTGAGTGAAGAAGAGCAAATTTGGGAAGACTTGGTCAAGTAGAAGTTGGAATCTGAAAAAGAGAAGATGCCTGATGAGGCTGGATGGCTTAGACTTCAGTTTGATATCCACTGGAAACCAAAAAGAAAATGCAAAGAGTATGAGCAGGTTTCCTCAAACTGAGCAAAAAACAAGGCAGCCATATTTTCTGGTGTCTTTGTCTCTTCATGGTGTTTTTTCAAACTCAAAGGGCGGGAGAAGAATGCTCAGAGCAGGGCTACTTGGCTGTCCTGGGACAATACTGCCATCGTGTGGAAATAGTTTCATCGGGCCCAAGCCATGAGCAGTTCCTCCTTGCAAGGCCTAGCAGTGGAGGGAGGTCAGGCCAGTGGAAGGCTAAAGGGAACCTGAACCCAAGACTGGCCTCCCTACCATTTTCTCTGTGGCTTGGCAGGAGCAGTGCAGAGTCAGGGCCTTGGTTTAGTATCTGATCGACGAGTGGCCACAACCCAGGAGCCAGCCAGCTGCTGCCAGGAAGTCCAGACACAGGAAGTAGGGAGGTGGGGCCTCAGTTTCCTAACAGTGTGCGCTTAGAGCCCAGTGCAGAAGCTGGGGACATTTGTCTTGTGAATGTACCCTTTGGGGTTTAGGCATGCCGGCTACCCGTGTGTTGTGGGGCCTGGGCCCGTTGTGACAGCAGCGACAGAGCACAATGGACAGGCCAGTGCCAAGTACCCTAAATAGCCCATGTCACCGATGGAGACCGAAAGCCTAAAGTACCATTGCCTGGAGCAAGAAGGACCTGTATAGACGGAATGGGAATACACTGACTTGCCCGTGTGGCCCAGAACATCTTCTGGGAGCCTAAAATTAATTGCTCAAGTGGATGGAAACCAGGAATGTAATGGAAGGCCCTGAGGAATTCTCTGAGCCCACCCACCAGCTGGTGGCTCCTGGGGCTTTGCAGGTTCACTGTAAACACCAGGGTCATATCTTTTGTCCTGAAGGGATCGTGATGTTACCTCAGTTCTTGCAAGGAGGGCAGAGAGGTGGCTTTTGGGGTTGGTATTTCCCTGAAAAGGATGACACTATTTTGGCCTGAGGAAACATTATTTACCTCATACTAGTTAGTGTTCTCTGTGCCTGCTTCATAGGTGGTTCGTGATGAAGATTCCTTAATGACCTTATAGGATATCCATCCTCTTGGTATTGAGACCTACAGATACCTCATGGTTAATAATGGTAGAATCATAAAAATTCATGGCTGCCTCTCTCATTGTGCCATCCTTTTTTTTTTTTTTTTTACTGTAAACTATTATTTTTTTAACATCTTTATTAGAGTATAATTGCTTTACAATGATGTGTCAGTTTCTGCTTAATAACAAAGTGAATCAGTTATACATATACCGTGCCATCCTTCTTAATCTCTGTATATCAGTATCTGAATTCTTAACAGAAAGGAAGTAATGTCAGTTTGGTGCTCTGCTGTGGCCTTCTCGTGGTTCAAGATGTTTTTTAGGTAAGGTCTCTCCTGGGCTCTGAGGATGCAAGCAGACATTTTACTTTGAAAGGTAAGCTTCCATCAGTACCCGGGGAAGAGAACTGGCTTTTGTGACATCCTCACCTGTTCCTAGCCTTCAGTCTGATCATAGGCTTCAGTCTGATCATAACTGAGTTCACTGGTGGTGTGTGGACATTGGTCTCATTGGCAGCTATAAGTTTCTTAGAGATCCTTAGGGAAACATGCCTCCTTTGCTCCAGGTCCTGTGAAAGAGAGAAATGACCTATAATGTTCCCCTCCTATTTCACCTAGAGTAGCCTTGGGAGTCTGGACCAGAGGAGTGGGGTTGCCTCCAATGGAGAAATAGTCTGACCTGACCATTTTCTTGGAAGGTTACAGAGATATATATGTATGGAGACAGTGTCCCATATCCGAGGCTAGAGATGTGGTTGCTCCTAGACCTGGAATTCCTTCAGCTCAAGACTGTTTTTGTTCGTCCTTTGCAAACTGTCTTTATTAGAGGCCATGTGCCTAGTCGTGAGGGGACGCCTAAGGTGATCCCATCTAACCAAGTCTCAGTGATGGAGTCAAGAAATTTCATTAGTGTTTCCTTTGCAAGAGTGGATAGTGTGGATGGGCAATGGATCCATCATTCCGCTATTTTTTGTTTTTTAATCCATTCATTTGAGCTACACCAGGTATTCCCTTCAGCCCTCACAAAGCCTGAATTCCATTCTCTTTGTCCTGATAGGAAGAGACATTCTCTTCCTGTGTTTTAGGGAGAAAATCAAACGGACTTTCAGGATCAAACCCTAAAAGCTGGCTAAGAGCAGGTAAGAGAAATGGCAAAGTAAAGTGTCTTTTACTCCACAAGTGTGATCATGTTGATCCAAACACATGAGCATATGTATTCGAGAGAGCCAATGTGTACCTTGTGTTGTATACATAAAATTTCAAAAAACAAAACCAAACCACTAATGGTTTCTTCCTTTCCAAATCAGTCTTTTGAGGGTGAACTTTTAAGTTATATATATATATACATATATATATATAATTTTATATATGTATAAAATGAAGGCTTTAAATATTGACAAACAAGGTTTATTATTGATAATATTCATGTTTTTCATTCCCCTCAATACTTTTGTAGAGTAAACACTGGTCTGATCCAAACCACACTATACACATAAATCCAATTTTAATACAGATTAATGTTTTGTGTGAAACTAAATCTAGAAATGTATATCTATTTAAATATATGATATAAATAATCAAAAAGGTTATCAGTTGTCTTAACAGGTTTTAAGATAGTGATTTTCTTCTTGATCGTCACATGGTTATTTTCCAGATCCTTGGCATGCACTATTTCTTCATTTACTAATAAAAAAATATTGTAAGTCTTATATCTAAGAGATGAAGTGTAACACATAGAGACGTACACAAACACCATAAAGTCCAAGGAAGTAGATGAATAATATTTATTTAATGGCATGGGAAAAGACTGTTCTAATGTTAAATGATGAAATCCTGAGACAAAACTCTAACTTCTAATTGGAATTTATTCATATGCAATTATATGTATCACGCCATTTGTGGTATGCAGTAATGACAGCTGTCTGATACCTCTTTTTACGGCTCATGCCAAATTGTTACTTAAAATTCAACCTAAAAGGTGACAACATGGAGAAATACTCCCAGGTTGTCTGAAAGATGATCGAGGTCAAAGACCACTTGAATTTGTGATTTGTTCGTTTGAAAAGAGGCCCAGGCTTCAGGCAATTTCTTCTTTTTCTGTCTGGATCTACCTACTATATCCCTTGAAGTTGAAAATTTGGTGCCATGAGAAAGTACTGGACAGGTAAAGCTGAGTGAAGAAGAGAAGAAATGCTTAGGTTAGGTAGAATGGAAATGTAATTTCTGAAAGAACAAGATGCCTGATGAGGGTGGGTGGTTTTAGGCCTCAGTTTGACCTCAGATGGAAAACTAAAGCAAAAGTTTAGCAGGTTGAGCAAGTTTCCTCAAACTGGACAAAATGCTAGACAGCTGCTTGTTTTGGTTCTTTTGTATCTTTGTGGTGTTTTTTCAAACTGGAAGGGTAGGGGAAGAGAGCTGAGGACAGGGCCTGCTGGCATAGCTGGAGCACTACTGCCATCGTGCGGAAATAGTTTCAAAACACCCGAAGCTGTTACAGTTTTCTTCCTGTGAGGCCCACCAGTACAGGAAGTTTGGATCTTTGAGGAAGTAGAACAGGCTTGGGCTCCCAGCTGGACCTCCTTGCCTTCTCTCCTAAGGCCTTACCAGAGACCTGGATGTTGAGAGTATCTTGGTGTAGAACCTGGAGGGTGAGGGGGTCTGGAGTAAGCTAGCTGCCGCCAGGAGGTCAAGGAACAGGAAGTTGTGGGGCCGGGCCTAGGCTTGGGTCCCTTGTGGCTGAAGAGTCAGCAGCAAGATGGTTAAGCTTGTTCCAAGGGCAGTTTAGCAGCATCTGGTATGCTTGTGGGTCACAGACCATACAAAATTCTGGAGCCCAGTGTAACTTTGGCTAGCAGAATAGACTTACACATCCAAGTGAGGTCACCAAATGGAGAGGAAGACCAAGAAGTATTCTCTAGGTCTAGAAGAGAAGGCAGCTACAGTAGATTTGTAGCTGATTATTAGGCCTAGATAAAACGCTTGATGGAGTCTTGATCTTATCTCAGGTATCAGAAGAGGACAGGCCTATGAAGCATCTTCATCTCCAACCAGCTATGAGGCAGGAACAGAGACTATTGGGTAATATAATATGATTAGTTGTCTCAGGCCTCAAGAGTCTTATGCCCTCCCTTATTGTGACACTTGAGAGGACATCAAAATTCCATCTGGGGTAGATCTTTTTTCTTCAGCTAGCCAAAGTTAGACTGGGCAATTTATCCTCTACTTCTAATCAGGCCCCCTTTGCTCCAGGCAATGGGACTCCAGAATTTTGTGTGACCTGAGACTCACAGCAGTCAAACCAAATGCTGCTATATTTCCCTTGTAATAGGCCTGTCCATCATGATCTAACACTTTAGCCAAAGGGACCCGAGCCCCACAGCACAGGGATACCGCATGAAAGCCTGTTAACTCTGGCTGCAAAGGGCAGGAACAGCAGACAAATGCCTACATGAGCCTAAATTTGTCTTTATTATTATTTTTTTTAAAGATCATCTTTTATGGACCTCTGTTCTGCCTTTTTTTTTTTTTTTTTTAGAAGATGTTGCGGGTAGGAGTTTATTAATTTATTTTATTTATTTTATCTGTGTTGGGTCTCTGTTTCTGTGTGAGGGCTTTCTCCAGTTGTGGCAAGCGGGGGCCACTCTTCATCGCGGTGTGCGGGCCTCTCACTATCGCGGCCTCTCTTGTTGAGGAGCACAGGCTCCAGACACAGGCTCAGTAGTTGTGGCTCACGGGCCTAGTTGCTCCACGGCATGTGGGATCCTCCCAGACCAGGGCTCGAACACATGTCCCCTGCATAGGCAGGCAGATTCTCAACCGCTGCCCCACCAGGGAAGCCCCCTACATTTGTCTTTGTGTCAATTCTTCTAGTCCTGCCCGTATTGGAAGGAAATCTAGGCCCCACCCCCCAACTTCCTGTGCCTTGACTTCCTGGCGGCAGCTAGCTTACTCCAGACCCCCTCACCCTCCTGGTTCTACATCAAGATACTCTCAACATCCAGGTCTCTGGTAAGGCCTTAGGAGAGAAGGCAAAGGAGGTCCAGCTGGGAGCCCAAGCCTGTTCTACTTCCTCAAAGATCCAAACTTCCTGTACTGGTGGGCCTCACAGGAAGAAAACTGTAACAGCTTCGGGTGTTTTGAAACTATTTCCGCACGATGGCAGTAGTGCTCCAGCTATGCCAGCAGGCCCTGTCCTCAGCTCCCTTCCCCTACCCTTCCAGTTTGAAAAAACACCACAAAGATACAAAAGAACCAAAACAAGCAGCTGTCTAGCATTTTGTCCAGTTTGAGGAAACTTGCTCAACCTGCTAAACTTTTGCTTTAGTTTTCCATCTGAGGTCAAACTGAGGCCTAAAACCACCCACCCTCATCAGGCATCTTGTTCTTTCAGAAATCACATTTCCATTCTACTTAGTCTAAGCATTTCTTCTTTTCTTCATTCAGCATTTTATATTCAGTATTTTCCGTTGGCATCAAGTTTTATGCCTCAAGGGATAAATCTGACATTTCCAAGTTTAAGATAGAAAAGAAAATGCTGGAAGTTCGAAGCATAGAAGAGGATATCTCTAGCCATACAACTTGTGTCTGAGTCTCTCAGAGACTCTGATACCATTTTTTGTCTTAACACTGATACCTCTATTTTGTACGAAATAACCCTTTTTGAAGCCCAACAGTAGGGCCTATTTGGTGCTCTTCACACTCTATTCAAAACAATGCCTCACATGGCGTGACACACTTCTATACACTTCTTTCATAATAGACATTTTTTTAATGTAGTGTATGCTTGTTGTGGATCTCATTTAAGATTGCGATAGAAGTAGTTTCCAATGTCATTAAATAGCTTCCTTCTCCTTCTATATATCTTAATATTTTTCTCTTTATTATTTATTGATATGTTACCATTTTTCAGTAGAAAATACCTTTTATTTATAAAAAGATTGAGGAAATAAAGAAATGTTCTCCAAAAAAGAAAACCACTGATGTAAATGGAGCATGTCAAAATAAGCACTGATTAAATTTATGCATATTCACTCCTGATTTTTTTGCTTTACACATACACCAAACTTAGGTTCTTGTAGAAGACAGAGAACTGAATTAATCAATAAACATAAATTATTTATTAACTGTAACATCTTAAATTTCTCCAATTAGAGAATGAGAATTTTTAATAAATTTTTGAAATATTTATATAAATTAGTCATTTGTTTGACACAGAAATCATTTAATATTTTACAATCATAAGTATATTGTAGTCCAAATTGTCCATTTTTCAATAGTTTTAGAAATAATTAATGAAAAGTTACCAAATCTTATCTAATATGAAATTAGGCAACATGTTTTAGATTTCCTTTGACTCAAATAGGAAACAAAAAGGTAATTTACATAACATCCATGAAGGAATTAAAGAAAGAAGACATCAAATCCAACTCTGTTATTCCTGTAGATGCTTTATCAGAGGAAAGCTTTCATCTATAAATGCCTTTATAATTTTTTAATTAAAGAAATAAGAAAAGAATGAGCTCAGTTTACTAAATGTTAGGAAACAATAAAAAAAATTCTCCCCAAAAGGAAAGACTGAGTCAATCATAAAAATATATTCAAGGAAATAGAAAGCCAAAAATGCAATAGAAATAATAAAAAAATTCCAAAGTGGCTCTTTGAAAACATCAATAAAATACATCAAATTGCTCTAAGTCTGATTAAGAAATAAAATGATTATCAACACAAAGAGGACCACAAGATACATTGTAATTAAAATGGCAAAAATTAAAGATATAGACAATATTAAAAGGAACAAGGAAGGGTAAAGCAACAAATAACAAAGGAAGGAACTCCCATAAGTCTATCAGCTGACTTTTCAACAGAAACTCTGCAGAACAGAATACAGTGACATGAGATGTTTAAAGTGATGAAAGGGAAAAACCTACAACCAAGAATACTGAGCAAGACTCTCATTGAGATTTGATGGAGAGATCAAAATGTTCACAGACAACTGAAAGCTAAGAGTTCAGCACCACCAAACAAGCTTTACAAGAAATGTTAAAGGAAGTTCTCTAAGCAAAAAAGAAAAGGCCACAACTAGAAACATGACAATTAAGAAATGAATAAGCTCATCGGTAAAGGCAAACATACAGTAAACGTAGGAAATAATCCACACAGAAAGCTAGTAGGAAGGTTAAAAGACAAAGTAGTAAAATCATCTATATCCACAATAAGCAATTTAGGGATACACAAGACAATTCGGTGTAAAATGGTATCAAAAACAGTAATCGTGAGGGGAGGAGAGTACCCATGCATGTTTGCTACAGTGCATTTGAAATTAAGAGAATGCAACTTAAAACAGATACATATACATCTGGCTATATAAAAACTTTATGGTAACCACAAATCAAAAACCTGTGATAGATATACACAAAAAAGAAAAAGGAATCCAAAAGATAGTCATCAAATCACAAGAGAACAAAAGACGAAAAAAGGAAAGAAAAAAGACCTACAAAAACAACCCCAAAACAATTAACAAAAAGACAATAAGTACATACATATCAATAATTAACTTAAAAGTAAATGGACTAAATGCTTCAAATAAAAGACACAGAGTGGCTGAATGGATACAAAAACAAGATCTGTATATATGCTGCCTACAGTAGACTCACTTCAGATCTAAAGACACAAAAGACTGAAAATGAGGGGATGGAAAAAGCTATTCCATGCAAATGGAAATCAAAAGTAAGCCAGGGTATCAATACTTATATCAGACAAAATGATAAAATAATAAAGACTGTTAATAGAGACAAAGAAGGACAGTACATAATGAAGGGATCAATCCAAGAAGAAGATATAACAATTGTAAATATATATGTACCCAACATAGGAGGACCTAAATACATAAAGCAAATATTAATGGACATAAAGGGAGAAATCCACAGTAACACAATAATAGTGGAGGACTTTAACACCCCACTTTAATGGACAGATCATCCAGACAGAAAATCAATAAGGAAACACTGGCCTTAAATGACACATTAGACCAAACAGACTTAAGAGATATAGAACATTCCATTTGAAAGCAGCAGAATACACATTTTTTTTTCAGGTGCACATGGAACATTCTCTATGATAGATCACATGCTAGGCCAGAAACCAAGCCTCAGTAAATTTAAGAAAATTGAAATCATATCAAGAATCATTTCTGACTACAAAGCTGCAAGACTAGAAATAAACTACAAGGAAAAAAAACTGCAAAAACCATAAGCTCATGGAGGCTAAACAATATGCTACTAAATGGATCACTGAAGCAATCAAAAAAGACATCAAAAACATGTGGAGGCTTATGAAAACACAGTGATCCAAAACCTATGAGATGCAGCAAAAGCAGTTCTAAGAGGGAAGTTTATGACAATACAAGTCTACCTCAGGAAACAAGAATACTACCTCAGGAAACAAGAATAATCTCAAAGGACCCCACCTTCCACCCAAAGGAACTAGAAAAAGAAAAACAAAACTGTAAGTTAGTAGAAGGAAAGGAATCATAAAGATCAGAGCAGAAATAAGTGAAATAGAGATTAAAGAAAAATAGAAAAGGTCAATGAAACTAAGAGCTGGTTCTTTGAAAAGATGAACAAAATTGATCAACCTTTAGCCAGGCTCATCAAGAAAAGAGAGGGACCAAATCAATAAAATTAGAAATGAAAAAGGAGAAGTTAAAAACAACACCACAGAAATACAAAGGATTATAAGAGACTACTACCAACAACTATATGCCAATAAAATGGACAACCTAGAAGAAATGGACAAATTCCTAGAAGTGTACAATCTCCCAAGACTGAACCAGGAAGAAATAGAAAATATGAACAGACCAATTACTAATACTGAAATGGAATCAATACTAAAAAAGGCAAAATACCAGGACCAGATGGCTTCATGGGTGAATTCTAGCAAACATTTAGAGAAGAGTTAACACCTATCCCTCTGAAACTATTCCAAATAATTGCAGAGGAAGGAACACTTTCTAACTCATTCTATGAGGCCAGCGTCACTCTCATACCAAACACAAAGATATCACAAAAAAAGAAATTATAGGCCAAATACCACTGATGAACATAGATGCAAAAATTGTCAACAAAATAGTAGCATACAAAATCCAACAATACATTAAAAGGATCATACACCATGATCAAGTGAGATTTAGCCCAGCAATGCAAGGATGGGTCAATATCTGCAAATCAATCAATGTGATGCACTACATTAACAAATTGAAGTATAAAAGTATATGATTATCTCAATAGATGCAGAAAAATGTTTTGACAGAATTCAATATTCATGGATGATAAACTCTCCACTAATTCTGTGTAGAGGGAACATACCTCAATATAATAGAGGCCACATATGATAAGCCCACAGGTAACATCATACTTAATGGTGAAGAGCTGAAAGCATTTTCTCTAAGATCAGGATCAGGATGAGCATGCCCACTCTTGCCACTTTTATTCAACATAGTTTTGAAAGTCCTAGCCATGGCAATCAGAGAAGAAAAAGAAATAAAAGGAATCCAAATTGAAAAGGAAGAAATAAAAATGTCACTGTTTGTGAACAAAATGATACTATATGTAGAAAATTCTAAACATGCCACCAAAAAACTACGAGAGCACATCAGTGAATTCAGTGACGTTGCAGGATACAAAAGTAATATGCATAAATCTGTTACATTTCTATACACTAACAACAAGCTATCAGAAAGAGAAGTTAAGGAAACAATTCCATTTTCAACTGCATCAATAAGAATAAAATGCCTAGGAATAAATCTAACTTAGGAAATAAAAGACCTATACTCAGAAAACTATAAGACACTGATGAAAGAAATTGAAGATGACACAAATGGATGGAAAGATATACTGTTTTCATGGTTTGGAAGAATTAATATTGTTAAAATGATCATACTACCCAAGGCAATCTACAGATTCAGTACAATGCTTATCAAAATACCAGTGGCACATTTTACAGAACTAGAACAAATAATTTTGAAAATCTATGGATACAAAAGACCCTGAGTAGCCAAGCAATCTTGAGAAAGAAGAATGGAGCTGGAGGAATCATGTTCCCTAATTTCAGGCTACACTACAAAGCTACTAGCCCTTAGCCCCACCAAAGAGCCGGGTAGGCTCTAGTGTTGGGTCGCCTCAGGCCAAACAACCAATAGGGAGGGAACCCAGCCCCACCCATCAGCAGCCAGCAGATTAAAGTTTTATTGAGCTCTGCCCACCAGAGCAACACCCAGCTCTACCCACCACCAGTTGCTCCCATCAGAAAACTTGCACAAGCCTCTTAGATAGCCTCATCCACCAGAGGACAGATAGCAGAAGCAAGAAGAACTACAATCCTGAAGCCTGTGCAACAAAAACCACATTCACAGAAAGATAGACAAGATGAAAAGGCAGAGGGCTATGTACCAGATGAAGGAACATGATAAAACCCCAGAAAAATAACTAAATGAAGTGGAGATAGGCAATGATCCAGAAAAAGGATTCAAAATAATGATAGTGAAGATGATCCAACCTCGGAAAAAGAATGGAGGCAAAGATCGAGACGATGCAAGAAATGTTTAACAAAGACCTAGAAGAATTAAAGAACAAAGACCTAGAAGAATTAAAGAAGAAACAGAGATGAACAATAAAATAACTGAAATGAAAGATACACTAGAAGGAATCAATAGTAGAATAACTGAGGCAGAAGAACGGAGAAGTGATCTGAAAGAATGGTGGAATTCACTGCTGTGGAACAGAATAAAGAAAAAAGAATGAAAAGAAATGAAGACAGCCTAAGAGACCACTGGGACAACATTAAATGGAGCAAAATTCGCATTATTGGGGTCCCAGAAGAAGAAGAGAGAGAAAGGACCCGAGAAAATATTTGAAGAGATTATGGTCAAAAACTTCCCTAATATGGGAAAGGAAATAGCCACCCAAGTCCAGGAAGTGCAGAGAGTCCCAGGCAGGATAAACCCAAGGAGAAACACACCAAGATTACATAGTACATAGTAATCAAAGTGACAAAAATTAAAAACAAAGAAAAATTATTGAAAGCAACAAGGGAAAAACAACAAATAACATACAAGGGAACTCCCATCAAGTTAATAGCTGATTTCTCAGCAGAAACTCTACAAGCCAGAAGGGAGTGGCATGATATATTTAAATTGATGAAAGGGAAGAACCTACAACCAAGATTACTCTAACTGGCAAGGATCTCATTCAGATTCGATGGAGAAATCAAAAGCTTTACAGACAAGCAAAACCTAAGAGAATTCAGCACCACCAAACCAGCTCTACAGGAAATGCTAAAGGAACTTCTCTAAGTGGGAAAAATAAGAGAAGAAAAGGACCTACAAAAACCCATAACAATTAAGAAAATGATAATAGGAATATGCATATTGATAATAACCTTAAAAGTGGATGGATTACATGCTCCAACCAAAAGACACAGGCTCGCTGAATGGGTACAAAAACAAGATCCATATATATGCTGTCTACAGGAGATCCACCTCAGACCTAGGGACACATACAGACTGGAAGTGAGGGGATGCAAAAAGATAATCCATGCAAATGGAAATCAAAAGAAAGCTGGAGTAGCAATACTCATATCAGATAAAATAGACTTTAAAATAAAGAATGTTACAAGAGACAAGGAATGACACTACATAATGATCAAGGGATCAATCCAAGAAGAAGATATAACAATTATAAATATATATGCACACAACGTAGGAGCACCTCAATACATAAGGCAACTGCTAACAGCTATAAAAGTGGAAATCGACAGTAACACAATAAGAGTGGGGGACTTGAACACCTCACTTACACCAATGGACAGATCATCCAAACAGAAAATTAATAAGTAAACACAAGCTTTAAATGACACAGTAGACCAGATAGATTTAATTGATATTTATAGTACATTCCATCCAAAAACAGCAGATTACACTTTCTTCTCAAGTGCACAGGGAACATTCTCCAGGATACATCACATCTTGGGTCACAAATCAAGCCTCAGTAAATTTAAGAAAATTGAAATCATATCAAGCATCTTTTCTGACCACAGTGCTATGAGATTAGAAATCAATTACAGGGAAAAAAACGTAAAAAACACAAACACATGGAGGCTAAACAATACGTTACTAAATAACCAAGAGATCACTGAAGAAATCAAAGAGGAAATCAAAAAATACCTAGAGACAAATGACAATGAAAACAAGATGATCCAAAACCTATGGGATGCAGCAAAAGCAGTTCTAAGAGGGAATTTTATAGCTATACAAGCCTACATCAAGAAACAAGAAAAATCGCAAATAATCTAACCTTACACCTAAAGGAACTAGAGAAAGAAGAACAAACAAAACCCAAAGTTAGTAGAAGGAAAGAAATCATAAAGATCAGAGCAGAAATAAATGAAATAGAAACAAAGAAAACAATAGCAGAGATCAATAAAACTAAAAGCTGGTTCTTTGAGGAGATAAACAAAATTGATAAACCATTAGCCAGACTCATCAAGAAAAAGAGAGAGAGGACTCAAATCAATAAAATTAGAAATGAAAAAGGAGAAGTTACAACAGACAATGCAGAAATACAAAGCATCATAAGAGACTACTACAAGCAACTCTATGCTAATAAAATGGACAACCTGGAAGAAATGGACAAATTCTTAGAAAAATATAACCTTCCAAGACTGAACCAAGAAGAAATAGAGAATATGAACAGACCAATCACAAGTAATGAAATTGAAACTGTGATGAAAAATCTTCCAACAAATAAAAGTCCAGGGCCAGATGGCTTCACAGGTGAATTCTATCAAAAGTTTAGAGAAGAGCTGACACCCATCCTTCTCAAACACTTACAAAAAATTGTGGAGGAAGGAACACTCCCAAACTCATTCTATGAGGCCACCATCACCCTGATACCAAAACCAGACAAAGATACTACAAAAAAGAAAATTACCGACCAATATCACTGATAAATATAGATGAGAAAATCCTCAACAAGATACTAGCAAACAGAATCCAACAACACATTAAAAGGATCATACACCACAATCAAGTGGTATTTATCCCAGGGATGCAAGGATTCTTCAATATATGCAAATCAGTCAATGTGATACACCATATTAACAAATTAAAGAATAAAAACAATCTGATCGGCTCAATAGATGCAGAAAAAGCTTTTGACAAATTCAACACCCATTTATGATAAAAACTCTCCAGAAAGTGTGCATAGAGGGAACCTACCTCAACATAATAAAGGCCATATACGACAAACCCACAGCAAACATCATTCTCAATGGTGAAAAACTGAAAGCAGTTCCTTTAAGATCAGGAACAAGACAAGGATGTCCACTCTCACCACTATTAGTCAACATAGTGTTGGAAGTCCTAGCCACGGCAATCAGAGAGGAAAATGAAATAAAAGGAATCCAAACTGGAAAAGAAGAAGTAAAACTGTCACTGTCTGCAGGTGACATGATACTATACATAGAGAATCCTAAAGATTCCACCAGAAAACTATGAGAACTAATCAATGAATTTGGTAAAGTTGCAGGATACAAAATTAATGCACAGAAATCTCTTGCATTCCTATACACTAATGATGAAAAATCTGAAAGACAAATTAAGGAAACACTCCCATTTACCATTGCAAGAAAAAAAATAAAATACGTAGGAATAAACCTACCTAGGGAGACAAAAGACCTGTATGCAGAGAACTATAAGGCACTGATGAAAGAAATTAAAGATGACAGAAACAGATGGAGAGATATACCATGTTCTTGGATTGGAAGAATCAATATAGTGAAAATGACTCTACTACCCAAATCAATCTACAGATTCAGTGCAATCCCTATCAAATTACCAGTGGCATCTTTTACAGAACCAGAACAAAAAATCTTAAAATTTGTATGGAGACCCAAAAGACCCCAAATAGCCAAAGTAGTCTTGAGGAATAAAACGGATCTTGAGGCATCAGACTCCTTGACTTCAGACTATACTGCAAAGCTACAGTAATCAAGACAGTATGGTACTGGCACCAACACAGAAATATAGATCAATGGAACAGGATAGATAGCCCACAGATAAACCCACCCACCTATGGTCAACTAATCTATGACAAAGGAGGCAAGGTATACAATGGAGAAAAGACAGTCTCTTTAATAAGTGGTGCTGGGTAATCCGGACAGCTACATGTAAAAGAATGAAATTAGAACACTCTCTAACACCATACACAAAAATAAACTCAAAATGGATTAGAGACCTTAATGTAAGACCGTATACTATAAAACTATTGGAGGAAAACATAGGAAGCACACTGACATAAACCAGAGCAAGATCTTTTTTGATCCACCTCCTAGAGTAATGGAAATTAAAACAAAAATAAAGAAATGGGACCTAATGAAACTTAAAAGTTTTGCAAAGCAAAGGAAACTACAAACAAGACGAAAAGAGAACCCTCAGAATGGGAGAAAATATTTGCAAATGAATCAATGGACAAAGGATTAATCTCCAAAATATATAAACAGCTTATGCAGCTCAATATTCAAAAAACAAACAACCCAATCAACAAATGGGTAGAAGACCTAAATAGACATTTCTCTAAAGAAGACATACAGATGGCCAAGAAGCACATGAAAAGCTGCTCAACATCATTATTTTTTAGAGAAATGCAAATCAAAACTACAGTGAGGTATCACCTCACACCAGTTAGAATGGGCATCATCAGAAAACCTATAAACAACAAATGCTGGAGAGGGTGTGGAGAAAAGGGAACCCTCTTGCACTGTTGGTGGGAATGTAAATTGATACAGCCAATATGGAGAACAGTATGGAGGTTCCTTAAAAATCTAAAAATAGAATTACCATATGACCCAGCAATCGCAGTACTGGGAATGTACCCAGAGAAAACCATAATTCAAAAAGGCACATGTACCCCAATGTTCATTGCAGCACTATTTGCAATAGCCAGGTCATGGAAACAACCTAAATGCCCATTGACAGAGGAACGGATAAAGAAGATGTGGTACATATATACAATGGAATATTAGCCATAAAAAGGAACGAAATTGGGTCATTTGTAGAGATGTGGATGGATCTAGAGACTGTCGTACAGAGTGAAGAAAGTCCAAAAGATAAAAACAAATATCGTATATTAATGCATGTATGTGGAACCTTGAAAAGTGGTACAGATGAACTGGTTTGCAGGGCAGAAATAGAGACACAGATGTAGAGAATAAACGTATGGACACCAATGGAGGAAAGTGGTGGGGTAGGGGTGGTGGTGTGATGAAATGGGAGATTGGGATTGACATATATACGCTAATATGTATAAAATGGATAACTAATAAGAATCTGCTGTATAAAAAAATAAAATTAAATTAAAAAAAGATACAGCTCGATCAACTCAAAATAAAAACAGATAAATACGAGTACTGTATATCATCACTTACATGTGGAATCTAAAAAACAAATGAACAAACTAATTAAAAAATCCAGAAACAGATTCATAGATACAGAGAATAAACTGGTGGTTGCCAGAGGGGAGGTGTGTGGGGTGATGGACGAAACAAGTAAATGAGATTAAGAGGTACATACTTCAGCTCTAAGATAAATAAATCAGGGGATGTAATGTACACATATGGAATATAGCCAGTAATATTGTAACAACTTCGTATGGTGACAGATGGTAACTGGTCTTATTGCAATGATCATTTTATAATGGATAAAAATATCGAATCACTATGTTGTACACCTGAAACTAATATTGTATGTTAATTATAACAATAAAAAAGTTATGCTTACCCATTAAGACCAGTGAATTTAAATCGTGTTCAGGAGATAGCATAAATACATTGCTAGCACAACAAGGTGATAAAATTGCTTTACCACTCACTTTGTATCGTTCACTCTAAGTACAGATACTGTGTCTTCTGTATTATGCATTATTTTGTAGACTCGAATTTGAATAAAATTTTTATTAACAGCTAAGATGTAAACAGTAATTAGAAATATCAAACCATCTGATCTGAAGTAAAAGGGAGCACAGTAAGTCATATTCTTCCAGAGAATAAACCACTCCCTAAAAGAGAGTATGGTGCTTTATACACTGCTCCAGCTCTTGCTGACACATAGAGTGGAATAAAAAAAAAAAAAAAACAAGTAAATTAGTAAGGACAAATAGATATTTCAGATATGGATCCAAGTATATATGGATTAATGATTAATACATGACAAAAGAGGTGTTCATGGTCTGTCAGCAAAGGGTGGTTTATTTATAAATGATGCTGGGATAATTGGAAATTCATGGAACAACACTAAGCCAGCCCCTTTCCTCATACCTGTGCAGAAGTAATGTACAGCTGGATTAATGCCTTAGATAAAATGATGCAATATGAGAAGTAAAATGGGGATGCTATTTAATAGTCTTTGAAGAGGAAAGACCTTTATAAGGTAGGTAACACAGGAGTCACATATACACACTACTGTATATAAAATAGATAACTAATAAGGACCTACTGTATAGAACAGGGGACTCTACTCAATACTCTAATGACCTATATGGGAAAAGAATCTAAAAAAGAGTGAATACTTGTATATGTATAACTGATTCTTCAGGTGTACTTTGCTGTACACCTGAAACTAACACAACATCGTAAATCAACTATATTCCAATAAAATTTTTTAATTAAAAAAAAGAAATTACTGGGACGTCCCTGGTGGTCCAGTGGTAAAGAATCCGCCTTACAATGCAGGGGATGTGGGTTCAGTCCCTGCTCAGGGAACTAAGATCCCACATGCCAGAGCGCCACAGCTATGGAGCTCGCACCTCAACCAGAGAGCCTGCGTGCCAGAAACTACAGAGCCCGCGTGCTCTGGAGCCTGCGTGCCACAACTAGAGAGAAGCCTGCGTGTCTCAACGAAAGATCCCGTATGCCTCAACAAAGATCCTGCGTGCCGCAACTAAGACCCGACACAGCCAAAGATAAATAATAAAAAAAAAATTAAAAAAAGAAATCACTAAAGACAAAACCAAATGAGAAACAAAAAACTGAAATATATGGCATATATGTTAGACAAAGGTTAAATATATCTTGATCAGAGCAAAGCAAATGAATGAGTAGTAAAATGCATAATGAACAGGCAATTCCCAGAAGAGAAAATAAAGATGTCCAATAAATATATGGAAAAATCCTTAACTTCATTACTAGTGAGGGACATGCAAAATGAAGCAACAACAACTGAAGGAACAAATCCCCTGCTGGTGGGTGTGCGTGGGTAAACTGCTAAAAGCTTTTAATGAAATAGTTATGATAATGTGTGGTAATAGTAAAAATACACAAATTCTTTTACTCAGCACAACTCACTTTGGGGAATCAATCCTTTGGGAACAAAAGCATTAATGCACAAAGATATATGTACAAAATGTTTATTTCAGCTTTATTTGTACTGTCGAAAAACTGAAACCAAACTGAAGCTTCACCTAGAAGGGAAAGGAATAGTTGAATAAAGTATGGTACATTCCCATTATCAATTATTCTGCAACGATTAAAAATAATCATATATATAGTTGATTTGGATAGACGTCCATCATATAGTAAGTGAGTGAGAAAAACAAGTCACAGAGTAAATGATTGCCCTTTTGTAAAAACCAGTAACCACCCATTTCTGTTTATATAACATTTTGTTCTTCACTTCAAATAAATGGAGAAATGACTTTCCTTATACATCTTTTATAGCATATGTACTTTTGCAATTATATCTTTAAATAAATACAATTAAATGTTACATACTTGCCTTTATGTTTCTTTCTCTTTTTTTTGGCAAGCTAGAATTATCATTGACTAAATTTAACTTTAGCTACTCATCATAATTCAACATTTCTCCAATGGAGACATGTGTTCGTTGGATATGTGTCAAATCACCTGGGAAGGATTTTTTTTTTTTAAGTGTGGCTGCCTCTGTCCTTTCCTCCCTCCCACCATTCCAGGCATGATGGGTGCAAGTGGACTGGGAGTGTGTGTGTTTTAAGTTTCACAAGTGTTTCTGCAATGACTCCTGTACCACTCTGCCCTTACCTCTGGTTGAGAACCACTGAGTCTATAGCTACTAAGGCCTTGATTGAAGCTTAAAATCATGGCTGGGTTTTAATCAGTGTATTTTCATAAGGAAGAAAAGTCATGTTTTAGTTTTCCTGAAAGTGGAGGCATTCTAAAGAATGCCTTAAAGTTTCCACAGATTTTTTTTATAATTTCGTTCCCTGTGAGACATTATGGCATTTAAAAAAAGCACTATAGGAGAAGTGTTTTTAAAGCATTAAACAAATTGAATCATAGGGAATATTTTTCTGAATCTTATTTTAGTGAAGTTACCTTCAACATTTCTCAACACTCGATAGTAAGTACCCTATGAAAACAGGCCTCTGACTCCCTTGCAGGGTTTAGAATCTTCCTCTTGTTCATTCTGACCAGTCGCTTGCTCCCTGCTTGCTTTGTAAGCTTTCTGCCTTCTTTTTTTTTTTTAAAGAAGATGTTGGGGGTAGGAGTTTATTAATTTGTTTATTTATTTTTGCTGTGTTGGGTCTTCGTTTCTGTGCGAGGGCTTTCTCTAGTTGTGGCAAGCGGGGGCCACTCTTCATCGCGGTGCGCGGGCCTCTCACTATCGCGGCCTCTCTTGTTGTGTAGCACAGGCTCCAGACGCGCAGGCTCAGTAGTTGTGGTTCATGGGCCTAGTTGCTCCGCGGCATGTGGGATCCTCCCAGACCAGGGCTCGAACCCGTGTCCCCTGCATTAGCAGGCAGATTCTCAACCACTGCATCACCTGGGAAGCCCGGTTTCTGCCTTCTTACCTGAACATTCTGTTCTGCCCATTTACAGCCTCACCTCATTCACCTGAGCTAAAGTCAGGCCTGATGTTTCATATAGCTTTTCAAGTTTTGGTCTTTGCCTTTTCTCATTAATTGTGGTTCATACTTACCTACCTGATTACATTGGTTCTTGCCCATCAAACAAGCTCCTAAGGTTCTTCACCTCAATCTTGATACTCTAAGTCACCCACCTTTACCTGAATTTGCCCCAGACTCACAAACAGCATCCAGACAAAGATGATCTTTGGGTGGCTTAGAGTTGGTCTTGCCCATGCTAGTATTTCTGAGAAAGATGAACCAGCAATTCTTCTCTTACCCCTAGATCTTATGACTATCAATTTCTGTGCAAATAAGGGGCAGTTAGTTTTATCTGAGAACAATTTTCTCAAGAAATTGAGGAAAGGGCTAAGGTCTCCTGCATAACCCCGTGTGAGTTTGGTTCACACTGCAAATAGAAGCATCTATCTTAAGTATGAATAAGTCAGGTTTAGGTGATGCAAGAAAGAAAAATTGGTTAAAGTGATCTGGAATTAGGGAAAAGCCTCAGCAGATCAGAAGAATCCTTCCTTCTTTAGGGTGAGGGATGGAGTTCGGATCAGCGAGTACACCTCAAGGCAGCAAACTAAAGCAGGGGAAGGTGCAGAGAGTCGACCGTCAGAGAAGAAAGCAGAGGACAGGAGCCCAGGTGGGCTTCCAGGTGTCAGCACTGAGTCAGAGGGAGAAGGAACCCACAGACCAGCAATGGGAACTCTGAGACCTCTGGAGGGTGCTCTGCTGTCTGTGGCTCCTGCACGTGTTAGGAGCCCTGCTGTGTGTGCCCTGACCCTTTCCGTGCCTGATCCGGAGGGAAGCCCTTGAAGCAGGATGCACCGTGTGCCGGGCATCTGAGGCCCTGGAGGGGAGGCGCTCCGGTGGCCTTGGCCCCCTCTGCAGCCAGGCTTCCAGAGGAAAAGGGCACCCAAAGGGTGGAGTAGGAGGCCCCTGTCAGGCAGGGCCTGCCCCTGTCCTCTGAATACCAAGAGGGCTTGAACGTCACCAAGAAGGTCCCATGGGTGTAGTTCGGCCCCCAGCGTCGTGCCTTTGTGAGCAGAGAGCACAGGGCTCGGCCCCACCTGCGGCCTCTCTGCCCACAGGGCTCTGACGCAGCGGGAGGGTCCCCCAGCCCGGAGCCAGCCGTTCTGGGGTGCCACTTCCTGACCCTCCAGCAGTGGTTCTCGTGTGCGTCACAAAACCCTCCGAGGACCTGGTGGCAGCTGTCGGGAAATGCCCCAGAATTGCTTTTACATACGATTCAAGGGGCTTTATGTTCACAGGACCTCCCCGCCCTTCCTCTGAACTCCCAAGTTCAGAACCCCTGCTCTCCCGGCTTGCAGTTAGTTTCACGGCCGCAGGTTCTGCGTTGGGTGTCGTTCGCCACAGTGGCCGCTAGATGGCGACAGAGACCGGGCTGGATGCCTCACGTCTCTTCCAGGGCTGAGGGCAGCTTTTCACAGGTCAAGTTTGTCCTCATCCCATGGGTGAAATTAGGACCCGGGACCAACCGGCACACCATATCTTCCCCTCACCTCTCACACACATGTCTGAGTGAATGGAGGCTGTAAACCACTTCCTGCTCCACCCGGGACCCTTCTCTCTTTAGAATTCTCTCCCTTCCGTGATCACACAGTGTGAGTGACTGTTTTCACCAATAAAATCAGATGGGATGGATGCTGCGAATGTAGCTGTCTCTGACTGTCCCTGTGTTCCTCAGACCTACTGCCTCCCCCCCGCACGTGGTAGAAGACAGGGGTCCGGCTTCTCTCTTGACCTCACCATAACCCAGACAGCAACTAGGAGTACTGTAGGCTGGGCTAAGGACATGGGCCACATCTTAGTAGCTGTGTGACTTTGACCTAGTTACTTAACCTCTCTGTGCCTACGTGTCCTCATACATACCATGAGGACCGTAATAGTACCTACCTCGTGGAGTTATTATGGAAATGAAATGAATCTGTATTTCTCAAACACTTATGACAATACCTGGCATATATGTCAGTTATTTTAATTTGTCATCTTGGACTCTCGCAGTAAGGCCACAGAAATTTTCTCTCTCTCTCTCTCTCTCTCTCTCTCTCTCTCTCTCTCTCTCTTTGGCATTTCCCATTTAGAGCTCCTGGCTTTTGTCTTTGGGGTTTGTCCCTGGTTTCATAAACTGTGTCTGGTGGTTGCTAAGTGATTTTTGGCCCTAGTTTTCTACAAAGCCCTGGTGTTGGTGTTGCTGCTGCTATGCTCTGGGTTGAGACAGGCCTGATAGCAAATTACTCGAGTCCCAGTGTTCTCTGGGAACATATGAGACAAAGTAGAAACACCCTCCACCCACGGATAGAAAGCCATCCCCTCTGGAGTAAATATTTGACCCTGGGAGCACAGCTTTAGGGCCCATGCATAAAATGCTGCTCCTGGGACCCTAGCCAAGCTTCCACCCAGCAGGTGCTGTCCACACTCCAGGGTACAATGCTGCTTGATAATGACCAGTCAGAGACCACAGGGTTCCCAAAGGCTGACCTGCTGCACCGTACTGTGCACAAAGTTCAGGGTGGTCTGCAATTTCCTTTTTGTATGTGTCCTGCAGTTTCTTACTGCTTTTTTTTTTTTTTACAAAATTGAGATATAATTCACATACCATAAAATTCACCCTTTTCAGAATGCACAATTCAGTGTTTTTTAGTATATTCACAGAGCTTTGCAACAGTCACCACTGTCTAATTCTAGGCCTTTCCATCACCCCGGAAAGAAACCCCATGCTCGTTAAGCTCTCATTCCCAATTTCCCACCCCTATCCCCAACCCCTGACAACCAGTAATCCGCTTTCTGTGTCTATGTATTTGCCTGTTCTTGACACTGCATATGGATGGAATCATACAATATGTGCCATTTTGTGTCTGACTTCTTTACACTTAGCATGATGTTTTCAAACTTCGTCCATGTAGTAATCTGGATCAGTTCTTCATTCCCTTTTATGGCTGGTGAATGGATAAACAAAATGTGGAATAGCTCCTTGTCTTTTGAGGCGTATTAGTAGGTAGGGCAAATCTAACATTCCAGGATTGATGGAACGAGCTCCTGTACAACATATCCCTTCTGTTTCCAGACCAGGACCATTTGTCTTCTCAATCTTGCCATTTTCAGATCAGCTCTCTCCTTTTGCTTTCACACGTTTGTGATATGGCAGCTCAGTTCCTCACCTCCATGCCAACTGCTTAACATTGGCATTGGAAAGATATGGCAGGGATTTACCCAAACCCTGTTCTCTGAGCTCTGGGATGGCCTAAACTTCTCAAGATAAGTCACTTTGTCAGCCCAGCTCCAGCCCAGAGGTGCCTTTGTAAGCAGAGAATAGGCTGCTGAGGCCCCTGCTTGTGGGTCATTGTACCCACCAAGTCCTAGGACAGAGCCACCAAGGTGGGGGGCCAGTCCTTCCTTTAGAGAACATTTGCTGCCCACCCCCCTCCCCCATCCACTTCCCACCCAACGCTAAGCTTCTCTCCTCTCACCCACCTGTGAAAATGAATTGGTCTTCCTCAGTCCTGTTTCTGGGCCTGAGTGTTATGTGCAATGATGACTGCAAGATGCCGATATAGAGCTCAGCTGGAAGCACCCACTATGTCGTGGCTCTCTGCGAAGATCTTCCTCTGGGTCACAGAGTTCACAGAATGACTCAAGCTACAATATGTGAGATTTGAACTCTTTACAAATGAGCAGCCTCATTCCCCAGCCGTATTCTCTTTTCCAAAGGGATAAATTAGAGAAATGGAACCTCCTACAGTGAGTACTGTAAGACCCCTGAGCACACCTGGGTCATTTTTCTTTCCCACAATCTTGTCCTCTCCCTACAATGCCACATGTCATAGTGCTCTTCATATCATATCATACCTAATTGGCTCTCCTGGCTTGGCCTAGTAGCCCCACAAATGCTTATGTACAGTTGTGGAATGTGAGCTTGTCCATGGGCTCAAGATAGATAGATTCTTGAGGTTCAACTATTATATATTGCAATATTTTCAAGAGCAGGGGCCATGCATTTGTCCTATTTTATTTACATATTATGTCAATATTTTTGAGTAGAGTACCTGCTACTTGCCAAGCACTGTGATTAATTATTTACAGACAATGGTGAGTTAAAACAGCATCCACACACTCATGGAGCTTCTTTTGTTTCCACCTGTGCTAGGCACAATGTTTAGTATATATTAGAAGTTCAGTCATTGTTTGCATGATCATTTGCTTATACAAAGGATTGTAATTATTTCCAAGATGTGACAACGATTTTAATTTTGGACCATTCTATTAAATTGTCTGAGTGGCAAAATAGAGTAATAACACTTTCAGTGAGCTTCAAAGATTCGACTAAAGGACATATATTAATAGATTCAAATGTTAGTAAATCCTATTAAGAGGATTACCAAAGATTATGATACATGTTTACTGAGGGAGGTGAAGGATCCTTTAACATCAAAGGTAAGGACTTTGGCAATGCTTGGTACTACTCTCTTTAACATACTGGAGATCCAATTCATTGGCCAGAGCAGATTGTTTTTTATTTTATTTTGTATTTATCTTTTAACATCTTTATTGGAGTATAATTGCTTTACAATGGTGTGTTAGTGTCTGCTGTATGACAAAGTGAATCAGCTATACTGCCAGAGCAGACTGTAACTTTTCTTTAAATTAGATAGCTTGTTTAATCTTATTTTCTGTTAGAATGAATCTACTGAGATAAAGTACAACTTGGGGTCTATAAAATTCTGCCCGAGCTTGGTCATCTCTCTAAAGAATTCAACAGATGTAGCTGTTTTACCTAGCCCCTGGGACATAAGAAGGAGAAAATTCAAAATTGTTCCTGATGTTTCACCTGATGTAGCACAGAAGCAGATGAGCCAAAGGTAAGACTCAGGAAAAGCACTGGGTTTGTATAAAAACATTTGAGTTCAAGCCTTGCCTATTCCACTTATTAAATGTTTAACCACAACCCGCCATTCTTAAAAATTGTAGCAGATTAGTTAATTAATTCAGCAAATATTTACCAGGTACCTACTCTGTGCTCTCTGCTAGGCACACAGCAATGATTTCAACATCTCAAACTCTAGCAACAAACAGTCTACTTGGGAGGCACTCGTATGAACAAAGAAGGTAATCAAGCATCATGCTGTGATAGGACACAGAGAATACAGCATGCCTGGCCAGGCAGACCTGTCTGATGGCATGGCAGGAGAGTGTGATTTTTTTTTTTTTTCGGTACGCGGGCCTCTCACTGTTGTGGCCTCTCCCGCTGCGGAGCACAGGCTCCGGACGCGCAGGCACAGCGGCCATGGCTCATGGGCCCAGCCGCTCCGCGGCATGTGGGATCTTCCCGGACCGGGGCACGAACCCATGTCCCCTGCATCGGCAGGCGGACTCCCAACCACTGCACCACCAGGGAACCCCGAGAGTGCGATTTTTAAGAACATAGATACTCACTTAAATACTGGACTACCTATGTGACCTAAGTTCTCTGTGTCTCAGTTTCCTTATCTGTGATGGGGGGATAATCACGGTATGTAATTTATGGGATTGTTGTAAGGACTAAGCGAGCATATCACATGCAAAGCACCCAGGAAAGTAGAGTAAGGACTATGTAAGTTTTAGTTGTGTGTGTGTTTTTTTAATTCTCTCTCTCTAGCAACAGTGTCAGGTACAGTTTCATAGAAGGTAAGACCTATGGACTTCATCTTGAGTGATGAGTAGTTTTTTAGGAGATGCTGTGAACAGAGAGTAGTGAACTTAGGAGGCTCATGAGAAGATGTATAGAAGCAGGCATACAACATCCTGCAAGTAGATCATGGTAGCTGGGAGGAACCTCAAAAGGAGGAAAAGCACAAGAGAAGTGGTGATAGAGATGGAAGAAGCTGCAGCATGTAGGTCATTGTTCACCGGGTTTCAGTGTTTAGACCTTGCTGGTAGGTGATCGGGAGTGGTTATGGGGATTGAACAGGAGGGAAGTGTCCAGGAACACCCTTAAGGTTTGTGACCTGTGAAACTGGAGGTATGGTGCTGATGACAAAGAAATATAGGAGTGTGTCTTAGCCTGAGTTCACTAGAAAACAGAAATTGAAGCAAATCTTTTGTGCTAAGGGCTTCTTGAGGGTAGGGCTGCAATTCTAGAGAAGTTAAGAGTGAGCAGAGAAACGAAATGAGGCAAGGAGGGAGAGAAAGCAATACGAAGTAGCACATTACAGAGATTCCTACAGTTTCATGAGAAAACACAGCTGGTTGCTTGTTCACATTGGATGTGTCTGGATAAGCACTATGGAACCACTACACCTTGGTTCAGCTGATTAACTCCCTTGAACTTCCAGATTGTGTCACTCCCTTCCCCCTTTCAAGGAATCATTGGAACGTCAGAACCTACAGCCCATGGAATACCACTTCATTTGAGGCTGGAAGAGGTGGAAAAAACCAGAGTTTCTATGAGTGTGATTGATAGGATCAGACTTTGTGCTGAAGCTGCTCTCGTTTCCGTTGAAACAGGCATGAAGGGGCTCTACTGGAGCCTAGATCTCCGCCCAAGGAAGGCTATGACAGTTGGTGATATTAGGAGACAAGGTGATAGTGGTGACAGCCAGCGATCACCTTTGAGCAAGTGGCCCAGGACCTGGCGTGCCAAGCACTCCTCTTGTGTAAACTGAAGAGGGGCATAAATTCAGGATGGTATAATCCACCCCTTGATACTATCATTTGGAACCTCCATTTTCGTGAGAACATGTCCTCCTTTCTTTCCTGCATGAGGGAGCAGTCCTGCAAGATAGTGGCCATTTGTGCATTTTGGAAAAGGTCTAATAAGTGTTATTACACCAAGATACAATTCCTGCTATTCTATCTGGCCCAGTACAGAACCGTAATTTATATTAATCATCTACCTATATGACCACCATTTTAATACTTTCCTCATAATAAACTAGCACCTTGGCTAATTTAAGTTTCTTGCTTGGTGGGGTGATGCTGACCTTCATCCCAGAGGGGTTTGAGCACTCAGTGGCCTTTCCCTTTTTGGGCCGTGGTTGGGTATTTGGGCTGCAATTGGGTATTCACAGTTGTTGTCTGGTTTTGGTGTCAGGGTGATGGCGGCCTCATAGAATGATTTTGGGAGTGCTCCTCCCTCTGCTATATTTTGGAAGAGTTTGAGAAGGATAGGTGTTAGCTCTTCTCTAAATGTTTGATAGAATTCGCCTGTGAAGCCATGTGGTCCTGGGCTTTTGTTTGTTCGAATATTTTAAATCACAGTTTCAATTTCAGTGCTTGTGATTGGTCTGTTCATACTTTCTATTTCTTCCTGGTTCAGTCTCAGAAGGTTGTGCTTTTCTAAGAATTTGTCCATTTCTTCCAGGTTGTCCATTTTATTGGAATAGAGGTGCTTGTAGTAATCTCTCATGATCCTTTGTATTTCTGCAGTGTCAGTTGTTACTTCTCCTTTTTCATTTCTAATTCTATTGATTGGAGTCTTCTCCGTTTTCCTTCTTGATGAGTTTGGCTAATGGTTTATCAATTTTGTTTATCTTCTCAAAGAAGCAGCGTTTATTTTTATTGATCTTTGCTTTCATTTCCTTCATTTCTTTTTCATTTATTTCTGATCTGATTTTTATGATTTCTCTCCTTCTGCTGTGTTTGGGGGTTTTTTTGTTCTTCTTTCTCTAATTGCTGTAGGTGTAAGGTTAGGTTGTTTATTTGAGATGTTTGTTGTTTCTTTTTTTTATATTTATTGTGCTTTATAACAAATTTAATCAGTTATACATATACATATGTTCCCATATCCCCTCCCTTTTGCATCTCCCTCCCGCCCTCCCTATCCCACCCCTCCAGGCGGTCACAAAGCACCGAGCTGATCTCCCTGTGCTATGCGCCTGCTTGCCACTAGCTATCTACCTTACGTTTGGTAGTGTATATATGTCCATGCCGCTCTTTCACTTTGTCCCAGCTTACCCTTCCCCCTCCCCATATCCTCAAGTCCATTCTCTAGTAGGTCTGTGTCTTTATTCCTGTCTTACCCCTATGTTCTTCATGACATTTTTTTTCTTAAATTCCATATATATGTGTCAGCATACAGTATTTGTCTTTCTCTTTCTGACTTACTTCACTCTGTATGACAGACTCTAGGTCCATCCACCTCATTACAAATAGCTCAATTTCATTTCTTTTTATGGCTGAGTAATATTCCATTGTATATATGTGCCACATCTTCTTTACCCATTCATCTGATGATGGACACTTAGGTTGTTTCCATCTCCGGGCTATTGTAAATAGGGCTGCTATGAATATTTTGGTACATGTCTCTTTTTGAATTATGGTTTTCTCAGGGTATATGCCCAGTAGTGGGATTGCTGGGTCATATGGTAGTTCTATTTGTAGTTTTTTAAGGAACCTCCATACCGTTCTCCATAGTGGCTGTACCAATTCACATTCCCACCAGCAGTGCAAGAGTGTTCCCTTTTTTCCACACCCTCTCCAGCATTTATTGTTTCTAGATTTTTTGATGATGGCCATTCTGACTGGTGTGAGATGATATCTCATTGTAGTTTTGATTTGCATTTCTCTAATGAGTAAAGATGTTGAGCATCCTTTCATGTGTTTGTTGGCAGTCTGTATATCTTCTGTGGAGAAATGTCTATTTAGGTCTTCTGCCCATTTTTGGATTGGGTTGTTTCTTTTCTTGTTATTGCGCTGCATGAGCTGCTTATAAATTTTGGAGATTAATCCTTTGTCAGTTGCTTCATTTGCAAATATTTTCTCCCATTCTGAGGGTTGTCTTTTGGTCTTGTTTATGGTTTCCTTTGCTGTGCAAAAGCTTTGAAGTTTCATTAGGTCCCATGTGTTGATTTTTGTCTTTATTTCCATTTCTCTAGGAGGTGGGTCCAAAAGGATCTTGCTGTGATTTATGTCATAGAGTGTTCTGCCTATGTTTTCCTCTAAGAGTTTGATAGTGTCTGGCCTTACATTTAGGTCTTTAATCCATTTTGAGCTTATTTTTGTGTATGGTGTTAGGGAGTGATCTAATCTCATACTTTTACATGTCCCTATCCAGTTTTCCCAGCACCACTTATTGAAGAGACTGTCCTTTCTCCACTGTACATTCCTGCCTCCTTTATCAAAGATAAGGTGATCATATGTGCGTGGGTTTATCTCTGGGCTTTCTATCCTGTTCCATTGATCTATCTTTCTGTTTTTGTGCCAGTACCATACTGTCTTGATTACTGTAGCTTTGTAGTAGAGTCTGAAGTCAGGGAGCCTGATTCCTCCAGCTCCATTTTTTGTTCTCAAGATTGCTTTGGCTATTCGGGGTCTTTTGTGTTTCCATACAAATTGTGAAATTTTTTGTTCTAGTTCTGTGAAAAATGCCAGTGGTAGTTTGATAGGGATTGCATTGAATCTGTAGATTGCTTTGGGTAGTAGAGTCATTTTCACAATGTTGATTCTTCCAATCCAAGAACACGGTACATCTCTCCATCTATTTGTATCATCTTTAATTTCTTTCATCAGTGTCTTATAATTTTCTGCATACAGGTCTTTTGTCTCCTTAGGTAGGTTTATTCCTAGATATTTTATTCTTTTTGTTGCAATGGTAAATGGGAGTGTTTCCTTGATTTCACTTTCAGATTTTTCATCATTAGTATATAGGAATGCCAGAGATTTCTGTGCATTAATGTTGTATCCTGCTACTTTACCAAATTCATTGATTAGCTCTAGTAGTTTTCTGGTAGCATCTTTAGGATTCTCTATGTATAGTATCATGTCATCTGCAAACAGTGACAGCTTTACTTCTTCTTTTCCGATTTGGATTCCTTTTATTTCCTTTTCTTCTCTGATTGCTGTGGCTAAAACTTCCAAAACTATGTTGAATAAGAGTGGTGAGAGTGGGGAACCTTGTCTTGTTCCTGATCTTAGTGGAAATGGTTTCAGTTTTTCACCATTGAGGACAATGCTGGCTGTGGGTTTGTCATATATGGCCTTTATTATGTTGAGGAAAGTTCCCTCTATGCCTACTTTCTGCAGGGTTTTTATCATAAATGGGTGTTGAATTTTGTCGAAAGCTTTCTCTGCATCTATTGAGATGATCATATGGTTTTTCTCCTTCAATTTGTTAATATGGTGTATCACGTTGATTGATTTGCGTATATTGAAGAATCCTTGCATTCCTGGAATAAACCCCACTTGATCATGGTGTATGATCCTTTTAATGTGCTGTTGGATTCTGTTTGCTAGTATTTTGTTGAGGATTTTTGCATCTATGTTCATCAGTGATATTGGCCTGTAGTTTTCTTTCTTTGTGACATCCTTGTCTAGTTTTGGTATCAAGGTGATGGTGGCCTCGTAGAATGAGTTTGGGAGTGTTACTCCCTCTGCTCTATTTTGGAAGAGTTTGAGAAGGATAGGTGTTAGCTCTTCTCTAAATGCTTGATAGAATTCGCCTGTGAAGCCATCTGGTCCTGGGCTTTTGTTTGTTGGAAGATTTTTAATCACAGTTTCAATTTCAGTGCTTGTGATTGGTCTGTTCATATTTTCTATTTCTTCCTGATTCAGTCTTGGCAGGTTGTGCATTTCTAAGAATTTGTCCATTTCTTCCAGGTTGTCCATTTTATTGGCATAGAGTTGCTTGTAGTAATCTCTCATGATCCTTTGTATTTCTGCAGTGTCAGTTGTTACTTCTCCTTTTTCATTTCTAATTCTATTGATTTGAGTCTTCTCCCTTTTTTTCTTGATGAGTCTGGCTAATGGTTTATCAATTTTGTTTATCTTCTCAAAGAACCAGCTTTTAGTTTTATTGATCTTTGCTATCGTTTCCTTCATTTCTTTTTCATTTATTTCTGATCTGATTTTTATGATTTCTTTCCTTCTGCTAACTTTGGGATGTTTTTGTTCTTCTTTCTCTAATTGCTTTAGGTGCAAGGTTAGGTTGTTTATTCGAGATGTTTCCTGTTTCTTAAGGTGGGATTGTATTGCTATAAACTTCCCTCTTAGAACTGCTTTTGCTGCATCGCATAGGTTTTGGGTTGTCGTGTCTCCATTGTCATTTGTTTCTAGGTATTTTTTAATTTCCTCTTTGACTTCTTCAGTGATCACTTCGTTATTAAGTAGTGTATTGTTTAGCCTCCATGTGTTTGTATTTTTTACAGATCTTTTCCTGTAATTGACATCTAGTCTCATAGCACTGTGGTCGGAAAAGATACTTGATACAATTTCAATTTTCTTAAATTTACCAAGGCTTGATTTGTGACCCAAGATATGATCTATCCTGGAGAATGTTCCATGAGCACTTGAGAAAAATGTGTACTCTGTTGTTTTTGGTTGGAATGTCCTATAAATATCAATTAAGTCCATCTTGTTTAATGTATCATTTAAAGCTTGTGTTTCCTTATTTATTTTCATTTTGGATGATCTGTCCATTGGTGAAAGTGGGGTGTTAAAGTCCCCTACTATGATTGTGTTACTGTCGATTTCTCCTTTTATGGCTCTTAGTATTTGCCTTATGTATTGAGGTGCTCCTATGTTGGGTGCATAAATATTTACAATTGTTATATCTTCTTCTTGGATCGATCCCTTGATCATTATGTAGTGTCCTTCTTTGTCTCTTCTAGTAGTCTTTATTTTAAAGTCTATTTTGTCTGATATGAGAATTGCTACTCCAGCTTTCTTCTGGTTTCCATTTGCATGGAATATCTTTTGCCATCCCCTTACTTTCAGTCTGTATGTGTCTCTAGGTCTGAAGTGGGTCTCTTGTAGAGAGCATATATATGGGTCTTGTTTTTGTATCCATTCAGCCAATCTGTGTCTTTTGGTGGGAGCATTTAGTCCATTTACATTTAAGGTAATTATCGATATGTATGTTTCTATTCCCATTTTCTTAATTGTTTTGGGTTCGTTATTGTAGGTCTTTTCCTTCTGTTGTGTTTCTTGCCTAGAGAAGTTCCTTTAGCGTTTTTTGTAAAGCTGGTTTGGTGGTGCTGAACTCTCTCAGCTTTTGCTTGTCTGTAAACGTTTTAATTTCTCCATCAAATCTGAATGAGATCCTTGCTGGGTAGAGTAATCTTGGTTGCAGGTTTTTCTCCTTCATCACTTTAATTATGTCCTGCCACTCCCTTCTGGCTTGTCGAGTTTCTGCTGAGAGATCAGCTGTTATCCTGATGGGGATTCCCTTGTGTGTTATTTGTTGTTTTTGCCTTGCTGCTTTTAATATGATTTCTTTGTGTTTAATTTTTGACAGTTTGATTAATATGTGTCTTGGCGTATTTCTCCTTGGATTTATTCTGTATGGGACTCTCTGTGCCTCCTGGACTTGATTAACTATTTCCTTTCTCATATTAGGGAAGTTTTCAACTATAATCTCTTCAAATATTTTCTCAGTCCCTTTCTTTTTCTCTTCTTCTTCTGGAACCCCTATAATTCGAATGTTGGTGCGTTTAATGTTGTCCCAGAGGTCTCTGAGACTGTCCTCTGTTCTTTTCATTCTTTTTTCTTTATTTTTCTCTGCAGCAGTTATTTCCACTATTTTATCTTCCACCTCACTTATCCGTTCTTCTGCCTCAGTTATTCTGCTATTGATCCCATCTAGAGTACTTTTTATTTCATTTATTGTGTTTTTAATCGATGCTTGATTCATCTTTAGTTCTTCTAGGTCCTTGTTAACTGTTTCTTGCATTTTGTCTATTCTATTTCCAAGATTTTGGATCTTGGAAATAGAATCTTGGATCATCTTTACCATCATTATTCTGAATTCTTTTTCAGGTAGACTGCCTATTACCTCTTCATTTGTTAGGTCTGGTGGGTTTTTTATCTTGCTCCTTCTCCTGCTGTGTGTTTTTCTGTCTTCTCATTTTGCTTATCTTACTGTGTTTGGGGTCTCCTTTTTGCAGGCTGCAGGTTCGTAGTTCCCATTGTTTTTGGTGTCTGTCCCCAGAGGCTAAGGTTGGTTTAGTGGGTTGTGTAGGCTTCCTGGTGGAGGGGACTAGTGCCTGTATTCTGGTGGATGAGGCTGGATCTTGTCTTTCTGGTGGGCAGGTCCACGTCTGGTGGTGTGTTTTGGGGTGTCTGCGGACTTTTTATGATTTTAGGCCACCTCTCTGCTAATGGGTGGCGTTGTGTTCCTGTCTTGCTAGTTGTTTGGCATAGGGTGTCCAGCACTATAGCTTGCTGGTCGTTGAGTGAAGCTGGGTGCTGGCGTTGAGATGGAGATCTCTGGAAGATTTTCGCCTTTTGATATTATGTGGAGCTGGGAGGTCACTTGTGGACCAGTGTCCTGAAGTTGGCTCTCCCACCTCAGAGGCACAGCACTGACTCCTGGCTCCTCAATTTGGGATGATTTGTTGTCTATTCATGTATTCCACAGATGCAGGGTACATCAAGTTGATTCTGGAGCTTAATCCGCTGCTTTTAGGCTGCTGGGAGAGGTTTCCCTTTCCTGTTTGTTGTTTCTTAAGGTAGGATCGTATTGCTATAAACTTCCCTCTCAGAACTGCTTTTGCTGCATTCCACAGGTTTTGGGTCATCCTGTTTTCATTGTCATTTGTTGCTAGGTATTTTTTGATTTCCTCTTTGAATGTCTTCTGTGATCTCTTGGTTATTAAGTAGTGTATTGTTTCGCCTCCATGTGTCTGTATTTTGTACAGATTTTTACTGCAATTCATATCAAGTCTCATAGCGTTGTGGTCGGAAAAGATACTTGATATGATTTTAATTTTCTTAAAATTACCAAGGCTTGATTTGTGACCCAAGATATGATCTATCCTGGAGAATGTTCCATAAGCACTTGAGAAGAATGTGTATTCTATTGTTTTTGGATGGAATGCCCATAAATATCAGTAAAGTCCATCTTGTTTAATGTGTTATTTAAAGCTTGTGTTTTCTTATTTATTTTCACTTTGGATGATCTGTCCATTGGTGAAAGTGGGGTGTTAAAATCCCCTACTATGATTGTGTTACTGTCGATTTCCCCTTTTATGGCTGTTAGTATTTGTCTTATGTATTGAGGTGCTCCTATGTTGGGTGCATAAATATTTACAATTGTTATATCTTCTTCTTGGATCGATCCCTTGATCATTATGTAGTGTCCTGCTTTGTCCCTTGTAAGTCATTATTTTAAAGTCTATTTTGTCTGATATGAGAATTGCTACTCCAGCTTTCTTTTGATTTTCATTTGCATGGAATATCTTTTTCCATCCCCTCACTTTCAGTCTGTATGTGTCTCTAGGTCTGAAGTGGGTCTCTTGTAGACAGCATATATATGGGTCTTGTTTTTGTATCCATTCAGACAGTCTGTGTCTTTTGGTGGGAGCCTTTAATCCATTTACATTTAAGGTAATTATCGATATGTATGCTCCTATTACCATTTTCTTAATTGTTTTGCATTTGTTATTGTAAGTCTTTTCCTTCTCTTGTGTTTCCTGCCTGCAGAAGTTGGTTTAGCATTTGCTGTAAAGCTGGTTTGGTTCTGCTGAATTCTCTTAGCTTTTGCTTATCTGTAAAGGTTTTAATTTCTCTGTCAAATCTGAATGAGATCCTTGCTGGGTAGAGTAATCTTGGTTGTAGGTTTTTCCCTTTCATCACGTTAAATATGTCCTGCCACTCCTTTCTGTTTTGCAGAATTTCTGCTCAAAGATCAGCTGTTAACCTTATGGGGATTCCCTTCTATGTTATTTGTTGTTTTTCCCTTGCTGCTTTTAATATTTTTTCTTTGTATTTACTTTTTGATAGTTTGACTAATATGTGTCTTGGCGTGTTTCTCCTTGGATTTATCCTGTATGGGACTCTCTGTGCTTCCTGGACTTGATTAGCTATTCCCTTTCCCATATTAGGGAAGTTTTCAACTATAATCTCTTCAAATATTTTCTCAGTCCCTTTCTTTTTCTCTTTTTCTTTGGGAGCCCCTATAATTTGAATGTTGGTACGTTTAATCGTGTCCCAGAGGTCTCTGAGACTGTCCTCAATTCTTTTCATTCTTTTTTCTTTATTCTGCTCTCCAGTAGTTATTCCCACTATTTTATCTTCCAGGTCACTTATCCGTTCTTCTGCCTCAGTTATTCTCAGTTATTCTATTGATCCCTTCTAGAGACTTTTAAATTTCATTTATTGTGTTGTTCATCAGTGTTTGATTGCTCTTTCATTCTTCTAGGTCCTTGTTAAACATTTCTTGTATTTTCTCCATTCTATTTCCAAGATTTTGGATCATCTTTACTATCATTATTCTGAATTCTTTTTCAGGTAGACTGCCTATTTCCTCTTCATTTGTTAGGTCTGGTGGGGTTTTGCTTTGCTCCTTCATCTGCTGTGTGTGTGTCTGTGTCTTCTCATTTTGCTAAACTTACTGTGTTTAGGGTCCCCTTTTTTCAGGTTTCAGGTTCGTCATTCCCGTTGTTTTTTGGTGTCTGTCCCGGTGGCTAAGGTTAGTTTAGTGGGTTGTGTAGGCTTCCTGGTGGAGGGGACTAGTGCCTGTGTTCTGGTGGATGAGGCTAGATCTTGTCTTTCTGGTGGGCAGGTCCACTTCTGGAGGTGTGTATTGGGGTGTTTGTGGTCTTATTATGATTTTAGGCAGCCTCTCTGCTAATCAGTTGGGTTGTGTTCCTGTCTTGCTAGTTGTTTGGCATAGGCTGTCCAGCACTGTAGCTTGCTGGTCATTGATTGGAGCTGAGTTTTGGCATTGAGATGGAGATCTCTGGGAGGTTTTTGCTGTTCAGTATTATGTGGATCTGGGAGGTCTGTTGTGGACCAGTGTCCTGAACTTGGCTCTCCCACCTCAGAGGCACAGCCCTGACGCCTGGCTGGAGCACCAAGAGCCTGTGGTCCACATGGCTCAGAGTAAAAGGGAGAATAAAAAAGAAAGAAGAACATAAAATAGAATAAAATAAAAACGTTATTAAAATGAAAAATAGAAAATAATTATTAAAATTTTTAAAAGTAATTTAAAAAAAGAAAGAACGAACAGAGCAACCAAACCAAAAAACAAATCCACCAATGATAACAAGCACCAAAAACTATCCTGAAAAAAACAAAACAAAAAATGGACTGACAGAACCCTTGGACAAATGGTGATAGCAAAGCTATACAGACAAAATTACACACAGAAGCATACACATACACACTCACAAAAAGAGAGAAAGGGAAACAAATATATATCGTTGCTCCCGACGTCCACCTCCTGAATTTGGGATGATTTGTTGGATATTTAGGTATTCCACAGATGCAGGGTACATCAAGCTGATTGTGGAGCTTTAATCCGCTGCTCCTGAGGCTGCTGGGAGAGATTTCCCTTTCTCTTCTTTGTTCGCAGAGCTCCCGGGGTTCAGCTTTGGATTTGGCCCCGCCTCTGCGTGTAGGTCGCTAGAGGGCGTGTGTTCTTCGCTCAGACAGGACGGGGTTAAAGGAGCCGCTGATTCGGGGGCTCTGGCTCACTCAGGGCGGGGGGAGGGAGGGGCACGGAGTGAGGGGCGAGCCTGTGGCGGAAGCGGACGGCATGACGTTGCAGCAGCCTGAGGCGCGCCATGCGTTTTCCCGGGGAAGGTGTCCCTGGATCACGGGACACTGGCAGTGGCTGGCTGCACAGGCTCCCGGGAGGGGAGGTGTGGATAGTGACCTGTGCTCGCGCACAGGCTTCTTGGTGGCGCAGCAGCAGCCTTAGCGTCTCATGCCCGTCTCTGGGGTCGGCGCTGATAGCCGCGGCTCGCGCCCATCTCTGGAGCTCCTTTAAGCGGCACTCTGAATCCCCTCGCGCACCAGGAAACAAACAGGTAAGAAAAATTCTCTTGCCTTTTCGGCAGCTCCAGACTTTTCCTGCACTCCCTCCTGGCTAGACGTGGCGTACTAACCACTTCAGGCTGTGTTCACACTGCCAGTCCTCTCCCTGCGCTCAGACCGAAGCCCGAGCCTCAGCTCCCAGCCCCCGCCTGTCCTGGCGGGCGAGCAGACAAGCCTCTCGGGCTGATGAGTGCCGGTCGGCACCGATCCTCTGTGCGGGAATCTCTCTGCTTTGCCCTCCGTATCCCTGTTGCTGCGCTCTCCTCCGTGGCTCCGAAGCCGCCCCCCTCCGTCGCCTGCAGTCTCCGCCAGTGAAGGGGCTTCTAGTGTGTGGACACCTTTCCTCCTTCACGGCTCCCTCCCACTGGTGCAGGTCCCGTTCCTATTCTTTTGTCTCTGCTTTTTCTTTTTTCTTTTGCCCTACCCAGCTACGTGGGGAGTTTCTTGCCTTTTGGGAGGTCTGAGGTCTTCTGCCAGTGTTCAGTGGGTGTTCTATAGGAGCAGTTCCACGTGTAGATGTATTTCTGATGTATCTGTGGGGAGGAAGGTGATCTCCAAGTCTTACTCTTCCGTCGTCTTGAAGTTCCCTCCAGTCTATTTTAGAACGTTTTCAACATCTTAAAAAGAAACCCTTGTATCTTGTAGCTATTAATCCCCTATGCTCCCAACAACTTCTGCCTCAGCCTTAAGCAATTATTGATCTATTTTGTATCTATAGATTTGCCTGTTCTGAGCATTTCATATGAATAGAATCACATAATATGTGGTCTTTTGAGACTGACTTCTTTCACTTAGCATAATGTTTTTAAGGTTCAGCCATGTTGTAGCATATATTAGTTCTTCATTCCTTTTGATGTCTGAATAATATTCTGTTGTGTGGATTTTCCACATTTTGTTTATCCATTCATCAGTTGATGGGCATTTGGGTTGTTTCCATCTTTGGGTATTATGAATATTGCTGCTATGAATATTTATGTACAAGTTTTTGTATGGACATATATTTGCATTTATCTTGGGAATATACCTACAAATGGGTCATACAGTAACACTGTTTCACCCTTTGAGAAACTACCAAACTTTTCCAAAGCAGCTATACTATTTTACATTCTCACTAACAGTGTATGATGGTTCTGATTTCTCTAAATCCCCACCAACAGTTATGATTATCTGTACTTTTTGATTCTAGGCATCCGAATGGGTATGAAATGGTATCTTTCTGTGGTTTTGATTAGTGTTTTCCTGATGAAGAATGATGTCAGGCATCTCTAATGTGCTTGCTGGCCATTTGTGTATCTTCCTTGCGGAAATGTCTATTTAGATCTTCTGCCCATTTTAAAAGTTGGGTTATTTACCTTCTTATCACTGGCATGTAAGAGTTCTTTATATATTCTGAATAAAAATCCCTTATCAGATACGTGATTTACAAATATTTTCTCCCATTCTGTAGGTTGTTGTGCTATATTCTGTACATGAATTATTTGAGTTGATCTTTGCAACAGCTGTATGAGATATTATCCTTCTATTTTTTTTCAGAGATCAGAAAACAGGCTCAGAGTGGTTAAGTACCTATCCTAACTCACTATGCTAGCATGGGATGGTTCCAGGATTTGTGCTTAGATCTCTATTGGAATTTCAGTTAAAGTTCTCCATCCTCTTGCCTTGATGCTCATATACACTGTTTGTATTTGATGAAAGAAATTGAATCTTAGGATGTATTGCCCTGTCTATTCTTCACTCCTAGACATCCCAGTGGATAAACACTGAAAATGAAAACACTTTGGCAATACTCCTCAAATTGATTCTCTGGGGACCATGCTGATTCCCAGCAGGAAGGTGTAGCCACAAGGCTCCTGAGGTTGGTTGAATTGATGTTCTAAGTCTGGATTTATAAGCATGGGGAATTGTTCTTTTAAAAGACAATGACAAAGAGAACCCTTTTAATGTGAGCCAGATGCAGCCATGATTTTGATTAAATGTTTGCTGGTAACCATACTTAGGTGGGAACATCTGCCCACTGATGAGCTCCCTGGAGTTTTAGCAGTTGAATTTATGTAGGAAATACAACTCCAAGTACTTCTTCCTGAGGAGAGATGTTAGGCAAAAAGAAGCTTAATTTCCTTTCTTCCATTTTTTGTCCACCTGCCATTTAGGAAGCCTAAGTAAATGCATTCCTGTATTGGGATAATACCACTTCCGCTTGGCCTTCCATCTTCCCCAGCTTTGGCTTTGCAGGTGCCCAGTAAGTGTTGGTGCTTGCATCTGGGCCACATCTGTGCAGGCATCTTGGGTTGTCCAAGAATAGTGCATGGTTCCATAAAGCCTATAGTAGCAACCCTCTGACATTAGAATTTGCTGTTGATATTTTTCATACACACTCACACTCTTGAGCAAACACATTCCTTTCCTTTCAGATCTACCCTTTTAGATGTCCTTACTAGTCTATCTTTGAAATGCTGGATCATCATACAGGATACATGATATTTAGAGGAAACGGGTTTCAATGGTGTTTCTGGATTCTTCTTAGTTCTAGGTCAGCCTAGATTAAGGAATCTCCAGTCTGGAGGGCTTTACTCACCTCCCAATCTGCCGTGCAGTCACAAGGTCCATCGTGTCTTATCACTTTTACTTAAGTCACCACCCTGCAGATTATCCATCATTAACTAGACCCTTATTCACGTATTGCTCTGCCCTTGACAGAATTGGACCCAACTCTCTCCCCAACTTCATGAGCCCTTCTTTCCTACCCTCTGTAACTCATAGTCTATCATTAAGAAACTCCCCAGTAGCTTCAAGTTGTTCTCTCAGTGTTCCCTTAATCTCTGTTTTATGACTGGAATATGGCTGTGCCTTGAGGAAATCACTTCCCTTGCAGTCCTCTTGAGCAAACGTTAGTTTTCCTCACATACCGCAAGGAGTCGACTCATTGTCACTTTCAAACCATTTCTGCTCCTTTCTCTTTCAAAATTCAGAGCTTAGGGCCTCCCTGGTGGCGCAAGTGGTTGAGAGTCCGCCTGCCGATGCAGGGGATACGGGTTCGTGCCCCGGTCTGGGAGGATCCCATATGCCGCGGAGCGGCTGGGCCCGTGAGCCATGGCCACTGAGCCTGCGCGTCCGGAGCCTGCGCGTCCGGAGCCTGTGCTCCGCAACGGGGGAGGCCACAACAGTGAGAGGCCCGCATACCGCAAAAAAAAAAAAAAAAAATTCAGAGCTCATTTGTAGTTCTTGCTATTAGGTAATATCATGTGCTACCCCATCTGTTTCTTTACCTTCATTCATTAGACACTTTCCTGATCTTCTTCTCCACTTTTAGTACTGCCACCATCTTGGCAACTTCAACATCTGTCATCTATGTGGATATTCATCCAGCATTTTTGGCTTTGCAAATCTTTCATGCCCTCAATTCCAATGGTATTTTTCTTCCATCATACTTAAGCCACTCACTCTAATGCTCATGCACTAGACATTGACATTCTCAAAAATTACAGCAACTCTGAAATCCTGATTTTAAAACATACATCTCTTGGGCTACAACTGATTATTCTTCCTAGCAAAATACCTCTCTCTCATGCAGGTATACACACCTACACACACCCAACTCTAAAAATTCTTCAATTTTGAACTCCAGTCTGTGAATTCTACTACTTTTCAGCATCAGCCACATTTCTCTTTTCGCATTTCCTCATTGCTTACCAATTTATCATTAGTATCACTTACTTTCATAAACCTTCATCTCCCTACTCACTTTCCCACCCTAGTACTTCCCTGGCAAAACCACAACCTTTGTTAAATTTAGCTATCTACCTACTTTGTTCCTATATACAAGTGATGGATGTTGCTGTAGAAATTTACAAGACAAAGCTAACTGATCTCACCTTAAATTCTTGACCACATATCTTAAATTATCAATCCTTCCATATTATACACCCATTTCCATTATACAAAATGAATATCCAATACTTTATCTTCCCCTCAATTTCTCAAAACCCTACCCTCACTCTTGTTATTTCATGCCCTTATCTCATCCTTCACTGAGAAAACTAAGAGTCAAGAGAAAATTCTTTTATATCTTCCCCACCAAATCTACCATCTTACCTGCATTTGTAATCATACCATAATCGTTTCCTTCTCCACTGCAAAATCTATAAATATTACTCGTTCTCATGGAAAGCCAACATTTCCACATTTGCTACGGATCCCATCTACTAGTGCTCTGAATACCTCTCTTGCTTTCTCAATATTTTTTCTTCTGCAATTATCCCTTTGGTGTTTTATATCATCAGTTTCATTCAGTCATTTATATTGGCTAGATGCGTTCTAGAATCTACCCTCTTAAAAATACACTCTCTTAATACCAAATCCCCCTCTGGCTATAGTCCCATATTTCTCCTCCCCTTAGCACCAAAACTCTCAAAAGAAATTGTCTATCTGCCCCTCACTTTCTGATCTCACATTTTCTCCTTAATACACATCCAGGTTTATATTAACATATTTTCCACTCTTTCAATTTCCTTCTTATCAAATTTACCAATGACCTCTCTACTAACAAGTTCAATTGTCATTTGTCTGTCCCTATATTACCTGTAAAAGGTATTTAATAAAGTTGACCATTTTTTACTTGTTGAAACGTTATTTGCCCTTTGCTTTTGTGTTGCTCAATTCACCTTTTTTTGTTGTTGTTGTTCCCTCCTTTTCAACTCTTTTCATTATATACCTAGGAGTAGAGTTACTGGGTAATATGGCAAGTCTATGTTTAACTTGTTGAGTAACTGCCAAAATGTTTTCCACAGAGGCTGTATCATTTTATGTTCCCACCAGACGTGTATGAGTGTTTCAATTTCTCTACATCCTTGTCCATACTTGTTATTTTCTTTTTAAAAAAGTTATAGCCTTCCTAGTGGGTATGAAGTGGCATCTCATCGTGGTTTTGATTTGCATTTCCCTAACGACTAATGGTATTGAGCATATTTTCATATGTTTGTTGGCTATTTGTATATCTTCATTAGCACAATGTCTATTTAAGTCCTTTACCTGATTTTCAGTTGGGTTGTTTGTATTTTTGTTGTTGAGTTGTAAGAGTTCTTTCTGTATTCTGGATACTACACTTTTATTAAATATATGATTTGCCAGGATCTTTCTTTGGTGTGCCTTTTTGCTTTCTTCATGGTATTTTTTTGCAGAAGAAAACATTTTAAAATTTTGATATAGTCAAATTTACTCTTTCTTTGTTGCTTGTGCTTTTTGTGTCATATCTAGGAAACCATTGCTTAACCAAGTTCTATATGTTTTTGGTCCCCATAACTGACCAAAAAAGTTGAAACCCATTCATTCAACAGAAATATTCATGGCCACCTACTATGTGCCAGGCTCTACTGTAAATACTGGGGAGAGTGATGAACAAGATGGTGGAGACAGAGATTGCTAGCTTATCTCCAACATTTAAGTTCTCCTCTTCTACCAGGTAGACTACATTTCTCATTGTCTCTTGTATTTAGATGTGGCTATGTGAGTTTTTCCCAATGAAATGTGAGCAGGAGTAATGCATACCCCTTTTGAGCCTGGCCCATAAATATTCCCATGTGCCCTCCTATATGCTCTTTTCTGCTTCTGCAATTGGAATGGAGATGTCCTGGCAGAAATGACAGAAACTGCTCTTTTGCCACTTATCTCAATAGGGTTGTGACGAGGATTAACTATGTATATGGATATTTAGCATAATTCCTACCTAGAGTTAGTAGTCAATAAATGTTAGTTTCTGTAATTATTATTACAGTCTTTGGATGCTACAGTAGTCACCCAGGATGGGAAACATGTTAGAAACCCCTCATAATTCAGCAGATAGTACAATGAAGTCTGCTCTTTTGTGACCAGTGTGTCAGACCTCCTGAGGCTAGCAGTCTTTTCTCTTTCTACACAGTTTCTCTGTGATGAACCAAGATAATTCTAAGCCACCTTAAATAATATTTAAAGGACCATAATTTGGGAAATACTAATCTAGTGAAACGTAGTTTAACTGAAAACAATATAAGTGTGGTTATCATGGTTATGAGAATTCTAAACTGTGCTAAACACCTTGCATTTACACAACATTATTCTATAAAAGAGCCCTACCACTGCCTCTTCCCCTGCTTACCTATATCTGATAAGAAAGCTCAGTTACTCTCTCTTCTGTGGGCCAGGAGGAAGTTCAGACTGTGCAAAACCTGACCTGTGTGTGGGAACACTCCAGCGTCATCCCCTCACCACCATAAAAGCCAAGCCAGTCTCCTTCTTCTGCTCTCTTAAGCCATTCTTGAACCTGCTTGAGAGCCTGCCCTGCTCTCCCCAGAAAGCCTCCTTATGTAGTAAAGTTTTTCATCCTCTCTAGGTGTATGTGTTATCAGTCTCGACATCCAAACCGAATTTGGGTTGAAGGATCCATCCTGTCTCTGTGGTGTGATTACAACAACTGGCCCTGTGAGCAGGACATCAAGGTGCTATCCCTTACCACCAGGGGTCTTTCTTCTCTTGCTTTGGCTTTCTAACTGGCTCTGCTCTATGCTGGTGAACAGGCACTTGGGCTACTGCCTGCTGGCTAGCTTGTGCTTTGAACTTGCTTCTTTGTGCTGCATTTGTCAGTCCTACTGAGCGTCTGCTAAAGCTTTGACCAACATAAGTCAGTTTAGCCACTTGGCATATAGTGAAAGGATTATTGGATTGGGACCTTCCTCAAAGCAGTCCTGAATCCTGTGTCTCAACCTGGACCTATTTGTGATTCTCAGGTTGAATCACGTGTTTCAATTCCAAACTAAGGTGTGACTGACACTAACCTCAAAGAAATGACTCTTACCTTGTGAACACTGGTTGTGTCTCAACCACATGTTGGCCCCCTTTCTATATAGAGCTCAGGAGAAAGACTGACAGTCTGTTCAATATACAGGTCCATTGGATGGTCACTCGTGTGGAGGAAGAGCCGTTAACTAAGTGGGATGCTGAGGTCATACTTCTAAAAGTAAATGACTCACTAGTACCTTACAAAATGCTTCTGCTGCTGCCCCTGTGCCTCTGTCATAAATAAAAATGATCCTGATCCTCAGACCTCTAGAGAAAAACATCTGTGTCACCTCTGTGACAAAGCCAAGAGACTAGTTCAACCATTGCCACGGGGAAGTCCATAACACTGGTGGTACTGACTTGATTTGAGGTTCTCTGGAAGAAGAAACTTATAAAAACTTTGACCTGTAAGAGCAATAACATCTGCAGATCTAATGTAAAAGACAAAACACAAGACCCCAAACTGTCAAAGTCTTCAAAAACAAGAAGTCTAAAAAACTGTCACAGCCAAGAGGAGCCTAAGAAGTTATAACATGGAATGACTAAATTTAATGTAGACTCTTGGTTGGGATCCTGGGACAGAAAAAGAACATTAGGTAAAAAATAAGGCAATCTGGGGCTTCCACGGTGGCACAGTGGTTGAGAATCTGCCTGCTCATGCAGGGGACACGGGTTCGAGCCCTGATCTGGGAAGATCCCACATGCCGCAGAGCAACTAGGCCCGTGAGCCACAGCCACTGAGCCTGCGCATCTGGAGCCTGTGCTCCGCAACAAGAGAGGCCGCGACAGTGAGAGGCCCGCCCACCACGATGAAGAGTGGCCCCTGCTTGCCACAACTAGGGAAAGCCCACGCACAGAAACGAAGACCCAACACAGCCAAAAATAAAAATAAATTAATTAAAAGAGGCTCAACATTAAAAAAAAAAAAAGGAAACCTGATGAAGTACAGACTTTAGTTAATAATACTGTTTCAGTGTTGGTTCACTAAGTTGAACAATTGTACCATACTAATGTACAATGTTAAGAAGGGAAATTTGTTGTGGAGTGTATGAATATGATCTTCACAATTACTCTGTAAATCTAAAACTGTTCTAAAATAAAAAGTTTTAAAAAACCACACAATACTAGGTGATGAGATCTGGGAGACAACAGAATTAAACACTGAATGGGGGTGGCCATGTGGAATGGTTTGGAGGGAACACCTTCTCCCTAACATGTGCACCACAAGGATTGAACCAGAGAAGATGAGGAAGAGTGGAAGGTCAGTTTGGGAAGGCTCTTTAATGGGTGTTGAGGAAGCACTCCCTTTCTCTAAGCAGAGCACCTAGACTCCTCTGCACCCCTCCCCTCCCCCCACGTATCTTCAAGGGTGCTGCTTTGTGATGTCACAGCCACCCCAGCGCTACCATTGGCTGACCAATCAAAGCTGATGGGTGTGGCTCTTCATTGTCCTGGCAGGGTATATATAGAGAGGCCAGGAGCCTTGGAGTAGAGCACACTGTTGCTACTGACATGGCAGAGGAAACTACAATCCCACAGGAGCCTAACTGCGACACAGGGACAAACACCGAGAGGTCAGAGCAACAAACACCAGGGGTCCAACGCAGAAGGGAGATGACGAATTCTCCACTCCAGGGCTATAAGACGGAGAAGGTCAGATTACCCGACTCACGTGTCTCCTCTTCATCCCCCACCCAAGACTTACCCAGCCCTTCCCTGGCACAAACCCCTTCTCAATCCACACCCATTCTCTCAAAGTTCTCCTTCCCATCCTCTTTCCCCAAATCAATATCTTTCTGTATCACTTTGTTTTCCGACCAGATTCGGAAGGTGGTCGAGTTAACAAAATCAGTCTGTCGTCAGAATTCCGGAAGAGGTCCTACACAGAAGAAGTCACAGATACTTGTGTTCTACTACCGGCAGAGTACAACAATGACTAAAGAGCCAGAGGAGGATGAAAACATCCCAGAGGGCTCTTCCAGCAGTTCATAAAGTGCTGCCCTGGGTCTATCAGGTGACTGAGACCTTGCTGTCTCTGTTGTCTCTCCAGAGAAAGCACTGGAGAAATGCTCACCTGTGTAGAGACCAAATAAAAAAGCCCTCAGCTATTGATGTACAAGCTGTTGTAGAAAGATGTGTGTGTATCTCTGTCTGTTCTTCGGTGATGGGGAGTGAAGGAAGGCAGGAAGGGGCAGGCGTGTGAGAAGGGAGGGAGGTAGTATCCTGCCAGTTTGGGGCCCAGACCAGCCAGTCCATAGTTAGCCAGACACCAGGAATAAGGACTGGGTGAGGACTGAGCTCTGAAGACAGATTTCTTCCTGAACACTTTATCCTGCTGGTGAGGAGGAAAAGGACTTGGTGTTTCCGTGTGTGTTTGGGAGGTCCCAGATGGGGAGAGGGGTGCTGTATGGGTGGTGGCAGTGTGTGTCATAATCTGATTCCACTTTTGATGTTTGACAATTGACAGTTTTAAAGCCTCATTAATTCCCCTTCCCCTTCTGGCCCACATCTGGCCACACTTTATGTTCATCCACTCCCAACCAGGGAGTAGGTGAACATAAAATAGAAACAGATATGCCTAACCTGAACCATCCGAATTATTTCCGTGCCTAACTTTTCCATAGCCAAGACATCCATTACCCTAAAATATCCTCTAGTGCACGTGGAGAACCTGACCCAATAAGTAATAAAGTTAAGTCTCTGGCCCTTATAATCAGCTTGAAAACTATGGGACCCTATGGACCTTTCCCCCTACTTAAAATAATACCTTTCACCTCAGTGTTTAAGAAAAGGTTCAATCTAAATGAAAGCACGGTTTTCACAGATTGAAACCCATTATGTAAGACCTATTTAGAGAAGGTGTGGTTATCCCCACTTCTGCTGCATTTAACAGCCAAGTTTTACTTGTTCTTGAACCCGGGAAAACAGGACCGGTGCCTCAGTGTGAATTTGTACCCTTGGCGTCATGGCCCCACCCACTAGGGCTCCATATATATTATTGAAATGACTGATTCCACCCAATAATAAATAAGTAACTGGTAAATACTTTGCAGTTAGAGCAAAGTATTTGGCTAGCATGTTCTATTCAGTGCCTATTTCAACAACCTCTCAGCTGCAGTTAACCTTCACCTTTAAAGGGACACAATACACCTTCACCTGGGTACTCGATGGGCTCAGTCTCCACGCCTGCCATCTCACATAGTCTTCACAGGCAATATTTTAACCAGCTCTATCTTTTTTCGGGTACACAGTTATGACATCACACTAATGACATCCTCCTTTGAGGAGATTCACATGAGACACATAGTACAGGGCCCCACCACTTCAGTTAAGCTCCTGAAAATTATTTAGTAAGTTGAGGGCTGCTCCAGTCCTGACAGTGTCAAGAAACAGCTTTTAGTCTTCTTAGGACCCACATTGTTAAAACAAGCCCAACATGTTTTCGACATTTTTAGATTCTGGAGGCAACATTCCTCATTTACAAAGCTTTTTTGTTCTGTAACTTGCAAATAGGCCCAACTTGAATGAGACCCCCTGTAAAAAGATACTAGAATCTGCCTGAATTGCCATAGAACAGGCATTCCTGTTATGCCCCCCCCACCCCGAGATTCCTTCACTGTGGGAGCTTTAGCAACCTTCTCTCATATATCTTGGAGTCCCTCTACCATCAGTGATGGCCGTTAGTTGCATGGGCTTCTGATACAAGGAACTACCTTCCTTGGCCCAATGCTGTATGCCATTAGTGTAGCAATTGGTGGGTACATACTGGACTTTCCTGGAAATATAGACTATCTCAGGTCCTGAACCTGTGACCCTCAGTATACAGCTGCCCGTTAGGCCTTTGATCATGGAAACAGCACCCTGCAAGCCCAGCACAGCTAGTGAGGCCTCCTTGCTACAGGATGGAGCTGAACCCGGGCCCTCTGCATACTCTACTTTCAGGAGAGGGTAACGTCCCCTGTGCTGGGTCCCTTGCCGGATGCCACAGTGCTAGAAGAGGTCATCTCTTAGAACACTTGGATAGCTGGGGAGCCCCTTAGGCTCAACACAGTGAATACCAAAGGGAGTTCATTCACTTAACCAATGGCATTGTCACTATCACACTTAATGGAGCTTGCTTGACTCTTGCTTCTTTTCATCTCTTAATCAGAATGTTCCTGATAAAGGACAGGACACAGGGTCAGCTCAGTTGGCCAAACTTTAGGCAGTTATCTTAGCACTTGGCCATGTCTTGGCCAACAATTGGCCTCATCCGCACATTTTTATAGATCTTTGGGCCACTGCCAGTGGTCTGACCATCTCTTCTGGCCAATGAAAACAATTCCTTCTCCAAGGTTGCCTCATTTGGGGTAAAGAACTCATAGAACCTCTTGCCTCACGGATACCCAAAATATAAATCAAGGTCACACATCTTCTGCACATATTAAAGCCACAATACAATGTCTCACCATAGCACTCTTTATCTTCTTTGAAGTTCTGCACATTGATAGAGAGACTAAGGCACTCATTTCACTTCTCAGAATATATAGTACTAGCTCTTGATAGTACTAGATATTCAATGGAACATTCACCTTTCTTATTGGTCTCATGCTGCAGGTGCCATAATGGCTTACATAAACAAGTCCAAATTAAATTAAATAAACCACGCAATGTTTTAGTTGTCAGACAAACACCATGGGTAAGTTGTCATTGAGACTGATCCTATTTTTTTTCAGTTTTATTGAGGTATAATGGATAAATAAAAATTGTATACATTTAAGGTGTAGAACTTGATGTTTCGATTATTTCTATATCTATACCTATATCTATAGAATGAAAGAATCACAACCATCTAATTACCCATCACTTCACAGTTCCCAGTTTTTTCTTTTTTTTTTTTGGTCTAACTGCATTTTTTTTTTTTTTTTTTTTTTTTTTTGCAGTACGCGGGCCTCTCACTGTTGTGGCCTCTCCCATTGCGGAGCACAGGCTCCAGATGCGCAGGCCAAGCAGCCATGGCTCACGGGCCTAGACACTCCACAGCATGTGGGATCCTCCCAGACTGGGGCACAAACCCGTGTTCCCTGCATCGGCAGGCGGCTAACTGCATTTTTGATGCATAACTCATTGTGTGAGTAATAATCCTTTTCATACCTTCTTGGTATATGTGTGGCATCATTAGTCTTGACATTCAAACCAAATTTTGGGTGGGGGATGTACATTCCACTTCTGTAAGGTGACAACAAGCTCACATATCCACAAATATATATATATTTATATATGTAGATATACTCATAGGCATATGAGTATGACACTTTAAAAAAGATACCAGTATTTCAGGAAACAAATATGTCCTGTGTGCCTAGTAGGTGTCAGATATTACTCTTGGTTCTGGAATTAGAGTGAAGAACATGAAGTCAATAGTTCCTGTCATCAAGTAACTTCTATTTTCATGGGCAAAGGGGTGGTTGTTGGTGGTGGTGTGGGGAACCTTCTCTAAGGAGCTGATATTTGAATCAAGATCTGAATAATGAGGTCGAGTCAGCTGTGTGAAGACTTTGAAGAAGAGCATTTTAGGTAGACTAGCAAGTAACAATGCCATGAGGCCAGAACGAGAACAGTGTGTTGAGGAAGAGCAGAAGGGTGAGTGACTGGAGTGCAGTCAGAGAGGGGCAGAGCGGAGATTGATGACCGAGACTGGAGAGGCTGGCAGAGAAGTGGTCACATAGGGACTTGCAGGGTAAGAAGTTGGATTTTATCTTACGTGCAGTGGAGGGCCACTGGATGGTTTGATAAAGGAAAGTGATGTCGTCTGATGTATGTTTTAGAAAGTTCACTGGATGTTGTGAACTGTGTAGGACCAGAGGGGTGACAGGCTGTTGGGACAATACAGGTGTGATATGATGATGGCTGGGACTAGGGTTTAGCAGGGGGAATATAACTTAGTGTCTAGTTGAGCAGTTGGGAGCATAGGATTTAAAGTCCGATCTCAATTTACAGCTTCACCACCTAAAAGCTATTTGACCTTGAGTACGTTTTTTAACTCCTTTAAGACTTAGTTTCCTCATCTGTAAAAAGGGAATGATAGTAACATGTATCTATATCTTAGAGCCATTCTGGGATTAAATGAGGTAATTTATGTAAAACACCTGACATTATATTAGGCCAATAATAAGCATTTGATTAAATGGCTTCTGTTGTTATCATCTATGATATAAATACGTACATGCATAATCCTTGCTTCTTTCTCCCCTACTCCCAAAAAGCTAGTGTGTCTTATGTTAACTGCTGCTGACCCATGAGTACTGAACCCTTGTGTTTTCTTTGAAGACACAGTATTTTGGGGCACCTTACCTCAATGGTCAAGCATTCTGGTACCTTTAGATACTTTATAGTGTGTCTGTATATGGCTTATGATGAATTTATTCAGTAAGTGGCAGTAGTGTCTGATTTCTAACATTCTCTTCTTTCTACCTAATGAATCATTGCTTGAATACCTATCCCCCTTTCTCCAACCTCTTCCACAGGTCCTAAATGAACAGCAACCCATATTTCTTCCCCAACTGCAAACCTAATGTACTGAACTTAGTCAGATTGCTTTGACAGTTGCTTCCTTTCATTAAACGCAGCTTTGAGTTCTTCTTCCCTCAGAAAAACCTGCTTGCATGTTTCAAAGCAGGTTCTCATTTTATTAGTTCCTGATCAGGACTCTTCCAAAGTCTCTTGTTCCATTTGCCCATCTTCCACATTACCATCATTTGAGACTATAAATAATAAACTGTTTACTTCCTCCTCCACATTCTTGATGAATGAAATAGGACTAGATGTTGATTCCTTCCTCTTTGAAGGGATTGCTTTCCCTTCCCCACCTAAGGCTGGTGAGTGATGAAAGCATCCTCAGTCTTTAAGGCTAAGCTCAAATGGTTCTTTCCCTCTGAAGCCTCTCTACCACCAATGCCTGCAGAGTTCATTGCCCCTATTGTCCTACAAATTCTTATATTAAAGCAATAGCCATATTGTATTAGAGTTGTTCATTTATATGTTTGTCTTGTTGTAATATACAAAAAGAAGGAGCATATTTCATTCATCTCTGTAATCCCAACCACGTTAACACACCTGACACAATGTCATGGTTGTTGCTCAATGTAGTTTGATGAACTGCTGGAGGACTGAACAATCAAATCATTCTGTAGATACTGGATCATTTCCTTAACCTGCTCTATAATGTTTGCTTTAGAAAATGTTAAACTTAAAATCATGTAAAATTTTTATTTTGAAAAACTCAAAGTACAAGAAAGAAAGTTAAAAAAAAGAACCCTAAACACTAAAAACTCAAAACACTCTCTATGATATGCACACTTTCAGCAACTATCTCTTTGTACGTGGCTTTACACATATGTAATTTACATGTGCATTTACATAAAGCAATTATATATAAATGTTGAGAATTATATATATATATATATATATATATATGTATACACACATACATACATATACATAAATGTTGAGAAAACCTGTACATCTATAGGATTTTTACATTTCATTAGCCACTCCTCCACTGGATAAGCAATGTTAAAAGCCTGCTGTGAATCTTTGCATATCTTTTTTCATGTTCATAAATAAGGTAACATACATACGTATGCATAAAAACATATAGGGGCACTATTTTACTCTTTACTGCACGTAGTTTTTCTCACTTAGAAACATTTCAGAGAAATGTTTTCCACATCGTCTGCTATAGACTTAACACACTTCTTAAACTAGTTATGTAAAATGCAATGGTTTGAGTGAAAGACAACTTATTAAACCATTCCTCTATTGAGGACATTCAAGTTGATTCCAGTTTTTTGCCTACTAGAAAAAAAGTTGCAATTAATCTGAATATATACATATAATTTATTTTGTTCATATTCAGTGTTATATACCTGTGCTTTTATTTTCTATGGAAGAAGTCCCCGGAAATGGAATTGCTAAGTTAAAGTTTATGTAAATTCTTAATTTTAATAGAGGTTGCCAGATTGAATTCCAAATGGCTTTAATATACTGCACATTTCCCTCGGCAAATGTATGAGATAACATATTAACCTCCACAACACTCCAGCAATGTGTGATAACATGTTTAATGGTCTTAAAGTGATATTTCCTTGTTAATTTAATTTCAATATGCCTGATTGCTAGTAAAGTTGAGTAACTTCACTTGTTTATTGGCAAGGTGGTTTTCTGCCTCATTGAACAGCCCTTTTTACCCTTTTTAACCACTTTCAATTAGGGTGTTTGTCTTTTCTTATTAATGTGTAGGAAATTTTTTATATGTTGGATATTGAACCCTTTATCTGTCATGTGTATTACAAATATATGTTCCTCTATTATTTGTCTTTTGGTTTTATTTACCTTTACATTTGCCATATGATTACATATTAAGTTTTAAGCACTCAAATTTGTCAGTCATTTCTCTAGAGTGTCTAGGTTTTCCAGCTTGCATAGAAATTTTTCTTGACTCCTAGATTATACATAAGTTTTCAAAAATATATATATTTTACTTCAACATTTTTATCTTTAGATCATACAGAACTTCATGTTGTGTGAGAGAGGAGTCCAAACTTATTTTATCCTTTTTAATACATATAAATAATAAATGTATGCAGTATTACTAAGAAGAAAATAGAGTCAGAAAACCAAAAAAAGCCGACTTTATTTTGGATACAAAGCCAGCTCTGAAACTTACTAGCTGTTGCCCTGAGAAAGTCATTTAATTTATGTGAACCTCTTTCCTCATTTGTAAAAGGGAGATAATAATGTCAACATGCCAGAAGTTTTATGAGAATTAATGTATGTCAAACACAGTGACTGGCATATATAGTCAGAGGTCAACAAAGATAGCTATAATGATTGTTGTTTACCTCCCTCTGAAATGCTTTTGCCTTGAACACACTTAGGAATGCTGATAGGCCCCATCGTGTCTTGCTTCATGGCTCACTTTGGTTTTGCATCTTTAATGGTGTTTTTATTATACAATGCTCCTAAAGTAAAAAAAAAAAAAAAAGAAAAACATTACAGGAAGTTGGCCTCAAAGCTATTATCAACCAGGTAGAGTGCTACTGAGGTGAACATTAGAGGACAGACTAAGGTAGCCTAGATCCACCTCACACAGAAATACATCCTTTCACAAAGGGAAAAGGTCTGCTAGAAGCTCCTGCTTCTAGAAAAATAAGACAAGGATGTTAATAAATGTGATGACTTGGGGGAAGGTGGCAAACATATTTGAGGCTCCAAATTTCCAGAGAGAATTTGAGAGAACACTTTGCTCTATATGGCCCAGGGAAATTAACCAAAAGTTCCCTAACTTGGGTGCCCCTCATGCCCCAGATACCATCACTGACAGAACTGGAATTTGTAGTCAGTACTAAGTACCCTTATAGATGACTTTTCATTTCATAGGAAGGAGAAATAACTTTCCTAAGCAGTTAGGAAAGTTATTTATTTATTTATTTTGAACAAACACACTTTTCTTTTTTTTTAAAACATCTTTATTGGAGTATAATTTCTTTACAATGGTGTGTTAGTTTCTGCTTTATAACAAAGTGAATCAGTTATACATATACATATGTCCCCATATCTCCTCCCTCTTGCATCTCCCTCCCTCCCACCCTCCCTATCCCACCCCTCTAGGTGGTCACAAAGCACTGAGCTGATCTCCCTGTGTTATGTGGCTGCTTCCCACTAGCTATCTATTTTACATTTGGTAGTGTATATATGTCCATGCCACTCTCTCACTTTGTCCCAGCTTACCCTCCCCCCTCCCCATGTCCTCAAGTCCATTCTCTAGTAGGTCTGCGTCTTTATTCCCATTCTGCCCCTAGGTTCCTCATGACCATTTTTTTAAGATTCCATATATATGTGTTAGCATACAGTATTTGTTTTTCTCTTTCTGACTTACTTCACCCTGTATGACAGACTCTAGGTCCATCCACCTCACTACAAATAACTCAGTTTCATTCCTTTTTATGGCTGAGTAATATTTCATTGTATATATGTGCCACATCTTCTTTATCCATTCATCTGTTGATGGACACTTAGGTTCCTTCCAAGTCCTGGCTATTGTAAATAGAGCTGCAATTAACATTGTGGTACATGACTCTTTTTGAATTATGGTTTTCTCAGGGTATATGCCCAGTAGTGGGATTGCTGGGTCGTATGGAAGTTCTATTTTTAGTTTTTTAAGGAACCTCCATACTGTTCTCCTTAGTGACTGTATCCATTTACATTCCCACCAACAGTGTATGAGGGTTCCCTTTTCTCCACATCCTCTCTAAGAATTTGTCCATTTCTTCAAAGTTGTCCATTTATTGTTTGTAGATTTTTTGATGATGGCCATTCTGACCGGTGTGAGATGATACCGCGTTGTAGTTTTGATTTGCATTTCTCTAATGATTAATGATGTTGAGCATTCTTTCATGTGTTTGTTGGCAATCTGTATATCTTCTTTGGAAAAATGTCTATTTAGGTCTTCTGCCCATTTTTGGATTGGGTTTTTTGTTTTTTTTGATATTGAGCTGCATGAGCTGCTTGTAAATTGTGGAGATTAATCCTTTGTCAGTTGCTTCGTTTGCAAATATTTTCTCCCATTCTGAGGGTTTTCTTTTCATCTTCTTTATGGTTTTCTTTGCTGTGCAAAAGCTTTTAAGTTTCATTAGGTCCCATTTGTTTATTTTTGTTTTTATTTCCATTTCTCTAGCAGGTGGGTCAAAAAGGATCTTGCTGTGATTTATGTCATAGAGTGTTCTGCCTATGTTTTCCTCTAAGAGTTTGATAGTGTCTGGCCTTACATTTAGGTCTTTAATCCATTTTGAGTTTATTTTTGTGTATGGCATTAGGGAGTGTTCTAATTTCATTCTTTTCCATGTAGCTGTCCAGTTTTCCCAGCACCACTTATTGAAGATGCTGTCTTTTCTCCATTGTATACTCTAGCCTCCTTTATCAAGATAAGGTGACCATATGTACATGGGTTTATCTCTGGATGTTTTTGGATGGAACGTCCTATAAATATCAATTAAGTCCATCTTGTTTAATGTATCATTTAAAGCTTGTGTTTCCTTATTTTTTTTCATTTTGGATGATCTGTCCATTGGTGAAAGTGGGGTGTTAAAGTCGCCTACTATGATTGTGTTACTGTCGATTTCCCCTTTTATGGCTGTTAGTATTTGTCTTATGTATTGAGGTGCTCCTATGTTGGGTGCATAAATATTTACAATTGTATTATCTTCTTCTTGGATCGACCCCTTGATCATTATGTAGTGTCCTTCTTTGTCTCTTCTAATAGTCTTTATTTTAAAGTCTGTTGTGTCTGATATGAGAATTGCTACTCCAGCTTTCTTTTGATTTTCATTTGCATGGAATATCTTTTTCCATCCCCTCACTTTCAGTCTGTATGTGTCCCTAGGTCTGAAGTGTGTCTCTTGTAGACAGCATATATATGGGTCTTGTGTTTGTATCCATTCAGCCAGTCTGTGTCTTTTGGTGGGAGCATTTAATCCATTTACATTTAAGGTAATTATCGATATGTATGCTCCTATTACCATTTTCTTAATTGTTTTGCATTTGTTGTAGAGCCTGTTTGGTGGTGCTGAATCCTCTTAGCTTTTGCTTGTGTGTAAAGGTTTTAATTTCTCCATCAAATCTGAATAAGATCCTTGCTGGGTAGAGTAATCTTGGTTGTAGGTTATTCTCCTTCAGCACTTTAAATATGTCCTGCCACTCCCTTCTGGCTTGCAGAGTTTCTGCTGATAAATCAGCTGTTAACCTTTTGGGGATTCCCTTGTGTGTTATTTGTTGTTTTCCCCTTGCTGCTTTTAGTATGTTTTCTTTGTATTATTTTCTTTCTATTATTGATAGTTTGATTAATATGTGTCTTGGCGTGTTTCTCCTTGGATTTATCCTGTATGGGACTCTCTATGCTTCCTAGGCTTAGTTAACTATTTCGTTTCCCATATTAGGGAAGTTTTCAACTCTAATCTCTTCAAATATTTTCTCAGTCCCTTTCTTTTTCTATTCTTCTTCTGGGACCCCTATAATTCAAATGTTGGTGTGTTTAATATTGTCCCAGATGTTTCTGAGACTGTCCTCAATTCTTTTCATTCAGTTTTCTTTATTCTGCTCTGCAGTAGTTATTTTCCCTATTTTATCTTCCAGGTCACTTATCCTTTCTTCTGCCTCAGTTATTCTGCTATTGATCCTTTCTAGAGACTTTTAAATTTCATTTATGGTGTTGTTCATGATTGTTTGTTTGCTCTTTAGTTCTTCTAGGTCCTTGTTAAACGTTTCTTGTATTTTCTCCATTCTATTTCCAAGATTTTGGATCATCTTTACTATCATTATTCTGAATTCTTTTTCAGGTAGACTGCCTATTACCTCTTCATTTGTTAGGTCTGGTGGGTTTTTGCTTTGCTCCTTCATCTGCTGTGTGTGTGTCTGTGTCTTCTCATTTTGCTAAACTTACTGTGTTTAGGGTCCCCTTTTTTCAGGTTTCAGGTTCATCATTCCCGTTGTTTTTTGGTGTCTGTCCCAGTGGCTAAGGTTGGTTTAGTGGGTTGTGTAGGCTTCCTGGTGGAGGGGACTAGTGCCTGTGTTCTGGTGGATGAGGCTGGATCTTGTCTTTCTGGTGGGCAGGTCCACTTCTGGAGGTGTGTATTGGGGTGTTTGTGGTCTTATTATGATTTTAGGCAGCCTCTCTGCTAATCAGTTGGGTTGTGTTCCTGTCTTGCTAGTTGTTTGGCATAGGCTGTCCAGCACTGTAGCTTGCTGGTCATTGATTGGAGCTGAGTTTTGGTGTTGAGATGGAGATATCTGGGAGGTTTTTGCTGTTCAGTATTATGTGGATCTGGGAGGTCTGTTGTGGACCAGTGTCCTGAACTTGGCTCTCCCACCTCAGAGGCACAGCCCTGACGCCTGGCTGGAGCACCAAGAGCCTGTGGTCCACATGGCTCAGAGTAAAAGGGAGAATAAAAAAGAAAGAAGAACATAAAATAGAATAAAATAAAAACGTTATTAAAATGAAAAATAGAAAATAATTATTAAAATTTTTAAAAGTAATTAAAAAAAGAAAGAAAGAACAGAGCAACCAAACCAAAAAACAAATCCACCAATGATAACAAGCACTAAAAACTATCCTGAAAAAAACAAAACAGAAAATGGACTGACAGAACCCTTGGACAAATGGTAATAGCAAAGCTATACAGACAAAATTACACACAGAAGCATACACATACACACTCACAAAAAGAGAGAAAGGGAAACAAATATATATCGTTGCTCCCGACGTCCACCTCCTGAATTTGGGATGATTTGTTGGATATTTAGGTATTCCACAGATGCAGGGTACATCAAGCTGATTGTGGAGCTTTAATCCGCTGCTCCTGAGGCTGCTGGGAGAGATTTCCCTTTCTCTTCTTTGTTCGCAGAGCTCCCGGGGTTCAGCTTTGGATTTGGCCCCGCCTCTGCGTGTAGGTTGCTAGAGGGCGTGTTCTTCGCTCAGACAGGACGGGGTTAAAGGAGCCGCTGATTCGGGGGCTCTGGCTCACTCAGGGCGGGGGGAGGGAGGGGCATGGAGTGAGGGGCGAGCCTGTGGCGGAAGAGGACGGCATGACGTTGCAGCAGCCTGAGGCGCGCCGTGCGTTCTCCCCGGGAAAGTGTCCCTGGGTCACGGGACCTTGACAGTGGCGGGCTGCACAGGCTCCTGGGAGGGGAGGTGTCGATAGTGACTGGTGTTTGCTCACAGGCTTCTTGGTGGCGGCAGCAGCAGCCTTAGCGTCTCATGCCCGTCTCTGGGGTCCGTGCTGATAATTGCGGCTCGCGCCCATCTCTGGAGCTCCTTTAAGCGGCGCTGTTAATCCCCTCTTCTCGCGCACCAGGAAACAAAGAGGGAAGAAAAAGTCTTGCCTCTTCGGCAGCTCCAGACCTTTTTACCGGACTGCTTCTCAGCTAGCCGTGGCACACTAATCCCTTCAGGCTGTGTTCACACCCTCAGTCCTCTCCTTGGTAGCCGACCGAAGCCCGAGCCTCAGCTCCCAGCCCCCGCCCGCCCCTCAGGTGAGCAGACAAGCCTCTCGGGCTGGTGAGTACTGGTCGCCCTGATCCTCTGTGCGGGAATCTCTCCGCTTTTCCTTCCGCACCACTGTTGCTGTGCTTTCCTCCGTGGCTCCGAAGCTTCCCCCCTCCGCCACCCGCAGTCTCTGCCCACGAAGGGGCTTCCTAGTGTGTGGAAACCTTTCCTCCTTCACGGCTCTCTCCCACTGGTGCAGGTCCCGTCCCTATTCTCTTGTCTCTGTTTTTTCTTTATTCTTTTGACCTCCCCAGGTACATGGGGGAGTTTCTTGCCTTTGAGGAGGTCTGAGGTTTTCTGCTAGCGTTCAGTAGGTGTTCTGTAGGAGTTGTTGCACATGTAGTTGTATTTGTGGTGTATTTGTGGGGAGGAAGGTGATCTCCGCGTTTTACTCTTCCGCCATCTTGAAGCTCCTCCCGGTTCTGTGGTTTCTATGTACAAGCAGTGCTAACCAGTGCAAACCATCAAGTAAGAGATTCAAGCTGGTTTTTCTGTGACATCCACTGCAGCTGGCCCTGTTGGAAACTCTAGAGACAATCCTAGGTCCATTGTTAAGCACGGTAGCTGACAAAAACCTATCAAATTCCACTTCCAGGTCCTCATTTCTTTACATATAGCTCCCAAAGTTTTATAACCCCCTTTTCCAGAGCTCACTCATTACTCACACATTTATATTCCATGTTTATAATCAGAGACAGTAAACTGGAATATTTATTGCAGAGTGTCTGTTTCTTGCCACCTTCAAGACCCACTGGCAAAAGAACCGAAACTGATATGAATAGTGAAGACAATTCTCATGAGCATTCTTCTAAGGTATGATTTGTGTCATACTGCAATTTTCCATCTCATTATGACTCTCAATCCACAGCCTACCAGAAATATAACTATTTTAAAAATAAATAATTAAACTTGTTTCTACTTTGAGCCCCAATTTTGACAGAGAGGCAGAAATGTAACTTTAGTCACTTTGGGGTTTCCACGCCCTATTTCCAATATTGTATCAACTCTCCATTTCCCCCTCCCCCCAGGCCCTGGTAATCACCCTTCTACTTTCTGTTTCTGTGAATTTGGCTACTCTAGACGCTCAGATAAGTGGAATCAAACAGTATTTGTCTTTCTGTGACTGCATTATTTAACTTAGCATAATGTCTTCAAGGTTCATCCATGCTATAGCATGTGAAAGAATTTTCTTTCTTTTAAAGGCTGAATAATATTCTATTGTTTGCATATACTGCATTTTATTTATCCAATTATCTGTTGATGAACATTTGGGTTGTTTTCACCTCTTGGCTATTGTGACTAATGCTTTTATGAACACGGTGTGCAAATATTTCTTCAAGACCTTTCTTTCAATGCTTTTGGATATATACCCAGGAGTAGGATTGCTGGATCATATGGTAGTTCTGTTTTTAATTATTCAAAAAAACCACCATACTGTTTTCCATAGTGACTTTACCACTTACATTCCCACCAACAGTGAACAAGTGTTCCAGTTTCTCCACATTCTCACCAGCATTTATTACTTTATATATATATATGTATTTAATCGTAGTTATCTTATGAGGTGTAAGGTGTTCATGCTACTCTTGTTTCTCCTCTCCAGTGTATGAGAATATGTCTTCTTAGTTCCATTGCAAAGTTTGTTATGGGAAAATCAGAGTGTGGTAAAGCCTTTGGCTACATATGCACATTATCTGCTTCCTAATAGACTATGCAGAATTGACCATGTGATTCACATGCCTCAACATTTCCCCAATCTCAAAAACGCACCAGGGGGATAGCAACCTAGGCATCAGATTCACCATCTTAACCTGGGTTCAAATTTATGCTCATGATTAGGGTGGGCAAGATTTGACTGGGGTCCAAAAAGGAGATTTCACATTCAGTTTTAGATTCTTTTTACAATGTCCTCTAAAGCAATGTACATGGGTTTACAATCTTTCCTGCATTCCCACTGTGCAAAATGCAATATCTGAAATATATAGTGTTCAATGAAAGTTTAGTTATCAGTTAGGTGGAAGAGAGAGAGGGAGAAATGACAGGAGAGAGAGTTACAGAGAATGAGAAAGAGGTAGGGAGGAATGGTGGAAGGAATAAAATAAGGAAAAAGGAAGGAAGGAAGGAAGTGAGGGAGGGAGGGAGGGAAGAAGGAAGGAAGGAGAAAAGGAAAGTAAGGAAAGATGGAAAATAAGTCTATTGGTCCCAATTTCTAGGTATGGAGTCTGGTTAAACTTTTTAAAAAAGATTACACAGGTGATTTTGGAACCTAGTCAGTTGAAAAAAATGGTATAGTCTGAGAAGATAATAAGTCCTGGAAAGGGCAGGCCTCTGAAAAATAACAACATTTAAGTAATGGGGATAGAAAGAGTCTCCAGTAAAAGAGAAGGAAAAGCAGCAGATTAGGACAAAAGAGTAAAACCCTGAGATAGTGGTGCCATGGAGCCCAGGGAAGGGAAAGCATCTAGAAAGTCATATTCAACAACCATCTAAGGTTGTGAAAGGTCAAGTAAGGTTAGATTGAGGTATAATCACTCATGGAAGCATGAGTGTTGAAGTCATAGATTTGGAGTAAATGGGAGTTGAGTAATTTGAGCAAGTGAAGACATCTTATTTAAGAAGCCAGTAGAGAGTGAGAGGTTGAAATTACAGGAAATTAAAACAAGTAATTAATGAATAGAAATCCTGGAAGAGAGAGAGGTGGTGTGACCAAGAAGACAAGTAGATATATTAGTGGGAAAGAAAATACAACCACGTAGAACCTGGTGTTGCAGGTTCCTGGTTTATAGTTAAATAGGTGACATGTGGAGGGAAGTTGGAGTTTATACCTAATCACTTTAATTGTATCAATGATATAATATTCAAAGTTACCGGGTGAGAATATAGGGGATAGAAATTGGGTTGGAAGGCTTGAATGGAGTCACACATGTTTGGAATATTAGTTGCTAGAATGTTAGAATGGAACTGGGCACTGACCTGAAACAAGTCAAAAGGAGGATCATCGAAGCTCAGCTGAGTTTGGATACTCTGAATTTAGAATGATACCTTCAGACTTCTTCTCCAGCAGTGTCCAGAAACTCAGACACAGGAGAAGAGAACTATGGATATGAGACTGATACTGGGGTTTGATTTTGAAAGGGAGATGTACTTAAGCTGGAGGAACAGAAAACACAGTTGTAGGGATTGGTGAGTACAGTGCAGGTGAACGACTGCAGGCTTCAGGATGAGGAAGGAGGGAGGGGTTTGCAAACAGGGGAAAATGGAAGGTGGTTAGGGGACTAAAGAGGTCTAAGGTGGTGGAAGAGCAGTGGGCTAGGACACTAATGGGTGGTGACAAGGTCCAAGGCATGACCATGAATAGGGGTGACCGAAGTGGTATTCAACTGCAGATAAGTCCTACAGTTGATATCATGGGATGGAGAGCTTAGAATGACAGATTGGACAGTAGCAGAACTTAGAACAGAGGGAAGCCCAGATGCCAAGGCCATTGATTAATGTGGTCTTTAAATAACATTGAACAAAACTGTGAAAGGTGAGAAGGGACAATGTGATGTTACAACTCTCCTAGGCAGGAAAGTTTTACACAATAGTAAAGGAATAGTAGTTACAAAGCAGCCTTGGTGAATTAGGAGAAGGTCAGTCTCACTTATAGACTCCTGTGTCATATATGGTAGAGAAGAGCAAACCTTTCTACATAAACATGAGTTCTGGAGACAGAAAGTCTTGGTTGAAAGCCTCACTCAGCCGCTACTCTTCATGCCCGTCATGTCAGCTCTCTAATATTCTATCTTTTAATTTGCAAAATTGATAATGATTATAGCATTTACCTTATAGAATTTTTGTGAGGATTAAAGAAATCAATCCAGGTATAGCACCTAACCTAGTGTCTGGTGCACAGTAAGTACTTAATCAATATAAGATAATATTATCTAAACACAAATAAATGTAAGATTTCTGAAGATGAGCAGTTGTATTTCTGTTCTCTACCTCACACTCTTCTCCCCCACCCCTATCCCCAACCTGATGCTCCCACAGTCTGCCGCATTGAAGTTACATAGCAACTTCATTCTTCTAATTGCTCAAGCCCAAAATAACCATTTTTGTCTCTTCTCTTTTTTGTTGTTTGTTTCTTCCTTTTTAAAAAAAATTTTATTGGAGTATAGTCGGTTTACAATATTGTGTTAGTTTCAGGTACAGCAAACTGAATCAGTTATACATATACATATACCCACTCTTTTTTAGATTCTTTTCCCATATAGGTCATTACAGAGTACTGAGTAGAGTTCCCTGTGCTATAAAGAAGATATGGTACATATATACAATGGAATATTACTCAGCCATAAAAATGAAGGAAATAATGCCATTTGCAGCAACCTGGATGGACCTAGAGATTGTCATACTGAGTGAAGTAAGTCAGACAGAGAAAAGACAAATATCATATGATATCACTTATATGTAGAAGCTAAAAAAATGGTACAGATGAACTTATTTACAAAACAGAAATAGTCTTCTCTTTTTTCATACTACACATTCAATCTTTCAGCAAACTCTATTAGCTCTATCATCAAAATGCATCCCGAATCCAATTTTTGCTACCAGTTCAGATATAGAAAGTCTCATGGAACTCACTCTTATTATCGAACCAAAATAAACTAAATAATGTATACAATCATAGTTTAAAAAAAGCACATTAGTGAGCTGAAGACAAGATAATCCAATGACCTAAACTCCAGAAAGTGAAGAGCCCTTTACAGAAGGAAGACCCATTGCTGTTCTCATCTCTGGTGGAATTGCAGGAAGAGGAATTCACCATACACAGTGTAGGCAGAAACAATGTGAAAAACGAGCTTTCAACAGCTGCCTGTGAAATGATAGCATCAGAGAGACAGGGAAGGCCAGAGACTTAATCCATATCTAAAGAGTGTGTATATGGTGCATATTTTCATTTTTCTTTCCAATTCATTTTCCACCCTGCTCTAGACCCCAGGAGGATGACCTCTGTTGTCTACAACAAAGGACTTCCTTACCTTTTTTTTCCTGCTTGGATTTGGCGAATGGGAGACATAGGCAGGATATTGGAATGTGGGGAGAAATTGAAGACAGAGTATTTATTCTCCTGGTTTCTTCCCTGACGAGTCGCCATTGTTGACTTCAGTTTGCCTACTGAAGGCCACAGCTCCTGTCAAGCTACCCGAATACAGAGTTACCTTCTCTGGGTTCTAGATACCACCCCCTTATACCTTCAGGTCTAGGCATGGTAATGTCTCTTCCCTCTTGTCAGTAAAGCCATATTGCACTAAACCTGGTAAGTTTATCTAAATCTTGCCAACACTTTTATTAATGGTCACTTTATTAAACTCTTCTCAAATTACCCAGTGTGAGTGTGATACCTGTTTCCCTCAAGGATTCTGGCTGATACAATACGGCCTCCAAGGTCAAGAGTCCTGAGTAGTGTATCCACCATGACAAAGTGGAACATAGTCCTAGATTGAATGAAAATAGAGTTCAGGGAAACCATCACCTATTGGCCCTTTGGGGTCATAATTAGACAAACGAGGTCTTCAGGTTCTCCTGGGCTTTCTCTGCCCTTTAGGTTTGTGGATCACGCATTTCCATAACTTGAACATATTGTGTACTACATGCAGGGCACCCAGAGTCCCTTTGAATATTTTGAAATTTAGTTCCTACAGACAGTGGCTTTTTCTTGAGAAACCTTTATTGAGATATAAGTGACATATGACACTGTGTAAGTTTAAAGTGTACAATGTGATTTGATCTATGTATATATTGCAAAATGATGACCACAGGAAAGATTACTGAACACATCCATCACCTCACACAGTTACTTGTTTTTGTGGGGAGAACTTTTAAGATCTACTCTCTTAACAACTTTCAAGTACACAATATAGTACTGTTAACTGTAGTCACCATGCTGTACATTACTTCCCTCAAACTTATTTATTTTTATAACTGGAAGTTTATAACCCTTGACCATCTTCACCCATTTCCCTCAGCCCCTACCCCTGCCTCTGGCAACCAGCAATCTACTCTTTGTTTCTATAAGTTCAGTTTTTTAAGATTCCACATATAAGTGAGATCATACAGTATTTGTCTTTCTCTATCTGACTTAGGCCACTTACCTTAATCACCTCAAGTTTCATCCATGTTGTAGCAAATGCAAAAATTTCTTTATTATGGCTGACTATTCCATTGTATGTATATGCAACATTGTCTTTATCCATTCATCTGTCAGTGAACACCTTAGGATGTTTCCGTGCCTTGGGTATTGTAAATAATGCTTCAATGAACATGGGAGTACAGATATCTCTTTGAGATAGTGATTTCATTTCCTTTGGAGAAATACCCAGAAATGGGATTGCTGGATCACATGGTGGTTCTGTTTTTTATTTCTTGAGGAACCGCCATACTGTTTTCCATAGTGACTATACCAATTTCATTCCCATCCACAGTGTAGAAGGTTTCCTTCTCTCCATATCTTCACCAGCACACATCTCTTGTCTTTTTGATAATAGCCATCCTAACGGGTGTGAAGTCATACCTCATTATGGATTTGATTTGCATTACTCTAATGATAGTGCTGTTGAACACATTTTCATGTACCTGTTGGCCATTTGCATATCTTCTTTGGAAAGACATAGATTCAGGTCCTTTGCCTATTTTTAAATAGAAGTATTTGTTTTGCTGCTATTGAGTTGTATGAGCTGAGTGCTGGTTGCTGTTAAGCCCTGTCCCCTTTCTCAGTCCCTAATCTGATCCCTAGTGGTTGAACCCCACGGATTCACCCAGTGATCCCCATGAGGTGACACTCGAGTGGGCCTTCCTGGAAGTGTTTTGTAATACTTTGGGCTCTCTTTTCCCACTGGAGGAACCATGGGCCCGGGGGGCCCTCTCAGTGTAGCACTGTGCTGGCCTGGGGGAAGGGTGATGTGGTCAAAGTGAAACTTCTCCTCCTATCCTTCCAGTGTGGTCTGTCTCAGTCTCTGTGGTCCAAGGAGGTGCTTCAGCCTCATCCCTGGGTTCTGGGATTTTCACAATGGAGTCTTCTATGGATAGCAGCTAGTTGGTCTTCTTGTAAGGGGGACCAAAATCATGAACAACCTATGCCATCATCTTACTGATGTCACCTTGACAGTGGCTCTTTCTACAGCACTGGGTAGCTCAGTCACAAGGCTGTTTACATAGGAGCAAGGCAAGAACAACATAGCAGTGCAATATTCTGCAGATTCTTTTCACACAGAATTGTTTCATTTCTGAATGGATGGATGGCCCCATGGGTCAGGGCATTTCATGCTTGGTGATGGAGAAAAAAGGCCATTAATTCTCAAAACTTTTTCCTCTTTGAGAATTTAGCTAGTTGGATAGTGAGGCTAAGAAAGTCTGTGATAACATTCAGTCAGTCGGTAGTAGTATGGCAAATTGAGAAACCTCAGTGTGACCTTTGATGGTTGGCTGGGGACAAGCAGGTCCATCTAGGACTTAGCCTGTATCACTGTTACTTGAGTCATTTTCACCTGTGGAAAATATATGTGCCACAGGGACCTGACCTCAGGCTGTTCAAAATGCATACTTTTTCTAGTTTCCATGGAGATGGTTGCAGTGAGGCCAGCTTGGGTCCTGTACATGGCTGTGTCTAGGGAGTGTATTAGAACTGTGTCTGTGACCAATTCCACTCCTCTTCCAGGAGAGAGCATACATTACTATTCTTTGCGGGCATGGAAAAGGTCAAAGATCATGCCTTGGTTTTTTTTTTTTTTATTTAACATCTTTATTGGAGTATAATTGCTTTAAAATATTGTGTTAGTTTCTGCTGTATAACAGTGTGAATCAGCTATATGTATACATATGGCCAAGCATCCTCTGAATCAAAGAACACTAGTCAGAATACAGACATAAAGCAGGAAGATTGAGAGTTGGAAAACAGGGTAAATTTTGCTGTAAACTGGAAAAACTAAGCAGGAGAGGAGCCACAGACTGTGAGGAGCAGTGTGAGCAATAAAATACCCAGAGGTTTAGTGAGCAAGGGGTCACTCTGTCTGGATTGCCTCAGAGATGCCCACTGGCCACTAGACAAAGGGATATTTAGGGCATTGCATGTGTTCAAAATGAGAAGAGGAGCTTTCAAGGGATGTAGGATATACCCTCAGGTGGCAATCAAGAAATGGATGGTAGGAGGAAAGGGGGAGCTCCACCTACTTGGGGCAAAGACCCAACTCAGAAGGGTGTTTGGAATGATAGATAATGGAGATGGTGAAAACTCTGTGTTCTGTAATCCACTGATACTCCTTGAAGTCTATTATATTTGATGTCTCCTCTTTTCCAGCATGATCTTCAGTAGAACCCTTAAAGAGGGAAGATCTTGTTTTTGAGGAAGAAGGAAACTGCAGTATCTCTGGCTGTGCTGGGAGGGAGGGCAGGTAAACTCTAAGCATGTAAGTGAGAGAAGAGTGAGAGAGAGGGAGGGAAGGAGGGAGGGAGAGAGAGAGAGAGAGAGAGAGAGAGAGAGAGAGAGCAGAGTAATAACCCTAGGTTCAGTAGCCAAAGCAGGAAATGCAGCCAGAGGCTATTGATCAGTGAAAAGACCTCATGAGACCACCTCGACAGTTGGTTAATAGGAAAACCAAGAGAGTGAGCTACTACAAAAAATATGAGTCAATCAGGAACTAATTTTTATGAACACAAACTGAAAAGTTGTCCCTTTTATGGATGGCCTATGGTGCTGGGATGTGCTGAGGAGTATCTTCTTATAGAACTGTGTGAAAACTTGCTGGTCATTGAGTGAAGCTGGGTCTTGTCATTGAGAAGGAGATCTCTGGGAGATTTTCGCCATTTGATATTACGTGGATCTGGGAGGTCTCTTGTGGACCAGTGTCCTGAACTTGGCTCTCCCACCTCAGAGGCACAGCCCTGACTCCTGGCTGGAACACAAAGAGGCTTTCATCCACACGGCTCAGAATAAAAGTGAGAAAAAAATATATATAGATAGATAGATAGACAGAAAGAAAGAAGATAAAATAAAATAAAGTTATTAAAATAAAAAACAAAAAATAATTATTAAGGAAAAATTTGTAAAATTAATAAAACCAAGAACCCCCCCCCCCAAAAAAAAACTGGACTGACAGAACCCTAGGACAAATGGTAAAATCAAAGCTATACAGACAAAATCACACACAGGAGCATACACATACACACTCTTTTGCACAGCAAAGGAAACCATAAACAGGACCCAAAGACAACCCTCAGAATGGGAGAAAATATTTGCAAATGAAGCAACTGACAAAGGATTAATCTACAAAATTTACAAGCAGCTCATGCAGCTCAATAACAAAAAAACAAACAACCCAATCCAAAAATGGGCAGAAGACCTAAATAGACATTTCTCCAAAGAAGATATACAGATTGCCAACAAACACATGAAAGAATGCTCAACATCATTAATCATTAGAGAAAGGCAAATCAAAACTACAATGAGATATCATCTCACACTGGTCAGAATGGCCATCATCAAAAAATCTAGAAACAATAAATGCTGGAGAGGTTGTGGAGAAAAGGGAACACCCTTGCACTGCTGGTGGGAATGTAAATTGATACAGCCACTATGGAGAACAGTATGGAGGTTCCTTTAACTTTTCATATAAGTTTTACAATAATCCCTGCTAAAATCTAGGCAAGATATTTTTGTCGGTATATTGTTTATATATCTATATATAGTAGATATTATATGGTCTACAAAAAACCTTGTTTGGATTTTGGTAGGAATTATATTACATATATATATATATCAATTTGTGGAGAATTGACATCTTTACTTTTTTGAGTCTTCCAATTCATGGACATGCTATATGTCTCCATATATTTAGATCTTTTTTGGTTTCTTTTATTTTGTAGTTTTCAGCATACAATTCCTTTACATGTTTTGTTAGATTTACATCTAAATCTTTTACTTTTTGAGCAATTGTAAATGCTATTATGTTTTTAAAATTTAATTTTGGTATCCACCTGTTCACCAGCTACCTGATCACAGATTGATCATTAAAGGGGCAGTGTTTTGTCCTTAAGGGAATACACACTCTGGATATGGTTTGCCTTCCCTGCATGTAATGTTTCTGCCAAAACTACCATCCACAGTCTTACAGAATGCCTTATTCACTGTAATGTTACTCCACACATCATTGCTTGTGATCAAAGAACTAACTTTGCAGCAAAAGAAGTGTGACAATGGGCCCATGCTCATGGAATTCACTGGCCTTACCATGTTTCCCACCATCATGAGGCATCTGGCTTGTTAAAATGGTCAAATGGCACTTTCAAGACTCAGTTACAGTGCCAGCTAGATGGCATTACCTTTTAAAACTGGGGCTAGGCTCTCTAGAAAGCTGAATGTGCTCTGAATCAATGTCCCATATATGGTGCTCTTTCTCTGATGGTCACAATTCATGGGTCCTTGGAATCAAGGGATGGAAATAGGAGTGGCGCCACTCACTATTCCCCTAAGTGACCCACTGACAATTTTTTTCTTCCTATTCTTGTGTGCTGAGCTAGGAGAGACAGCTATGGAAGCTGCTATCTGTGTTCCCTCCTAGCCTACTAGACTCATCCAAGCTGCAAGATTGACAGGGCAGAGGTCAGTCCTCTGGGGAGCCTCCTCAGAATAGTCGGGACACTGGATGCACAAATCATCCTCTTATACCTCCCCCGACAAAATCCAGGATCTTGGGAGTCTTTTTCTGATAGTATGGCATTGCACTGGGGGCAAGGACTCTGCCAAGAGGATATCCTGAATCTCTCCACCTGCTTCAGTCTGGTTTCATGGTTGCTTAGACTGCACGGGTT